>NC_068344.1:18400035-18700035 GCF_014633365.1 Diospyros lotus
GGTAACTTCTTGAGTTGTGTTTCTCTTATGCTTTTTTTTTCATTCTGTTTGATTTATGAGAACATATAGCAAGAGAATAACACATTGATTTGGTGGTTGACTCTTGATATGCCCTGCAAACTTGGAGAATCACAGGACCTAAAAAAGTCGCGAGACATGGACATGAAGCCCAAAGGCCAATGGGTTGTAGGAGATCAAGGAAACAAACCGAAAGAGAAAGAGGTCAAGCCAAGACCAAGTGGGGAGGACCCACTCGGTTATGCCGAGTGGGTACAACATACTTTGCTTGGTTTTAGGAATAACTCTCTCATAGGAGCTCTGATTGAGCTGATTCAAAGTCCTATGGAAAGCTAAGAGAATTATCTACAACTTTCATGTTTTGAGTTTTGAGAGATTCTAGATGAATCAATGTGAAACTCAGGTATGAAATTGAAGTACGGGAACCACTCAAAACCAAACCAAGGAAAAGGGCAAAAGAAGGCATGACCAAGTGGCCCCCCACTTGGTCATGGTAGAGTGGGCTTGGGCCAATCTCTCCTATTTTCCTTCTCGGATAGGCCGCAAAATCATCAAAATGGGCCGCAAGATTCTCGCCCCGATTTCTCGCACGTCTTCTCTCTCTCCTCCGCTATAAATAGAGACCATGCCTTCATCACAAGGTACACACTCTTGAGTTATTCAAGTACAATTTTGCATTTTCTCTCGAGATGACTTAAGCATCGAGGGTTTGCATGGGGGACCCCCCACCCTGCGTCCTAACGGTGCTCTCGTTTTGTAGGCCACTCGTCGCCTCAAGTCACTTGGTTATCCAAGGCCACTCGTCGCCTCAGGTCACTCTGTATCCAAGGCCACTCGTCGCCTCAGGTCACTCTATTATCCAGGCCACTCGTTGCCTCAGGTCACTTGGTTATCTGGGCCACCTGATCATCAGCCATCAGATCTACCAAATCCACCAGATACTCCAAGGTATGATGACATGAAAAGGGTAGTTGAAGAAGTGCTTGAACAAAAGAAATTGATCCTAGCCACGGAGGAGAAACAACGCAGAAAATGTCCATTTATTGCAGATTTATTAGAGAAGCCATTGCCTAGAAAATTCAAAATGCCTCAAATCACCCCCTATTCCAGCAAAGATGATCCCTATGATCACATTCAAAACTATGAGTCGTTGATGATATTACACGGATGGGGCGATGACATAATGTGCCGAGCCTTCTCCTTAACTCTATTAGGGCATACCCAAACATGGTTCAACAGTTTACCTGAGGCCTCTATCTCTTCATTCGGTCACTTAGAATGGAATTTGTTAAGGCATTTATGATTAATAGTCGAAGAAAAAAGGACGCCACATACTTGCTCAGTATTCGACAGGGGAATAAAGAAACTCTGCGTCAGTATGTGGATAGATTTCAGAACGCCACCCTCGAAGTTCATGATTTACCAATTGCAATGGCAGTGTCTACTATGTTACACGGAACACACGACTTAACTCCCCTACAAGAATCATTATATTTGGATTCACCACCATCCCTAGTAGATTTGTTTACTAGATCAAATAAATACATGCTCCAAATAGAAGTTATAAGAGCTGTAGGTGGGAATGAGGACAGAGAGCGAAAAAGGAAAGAAAGCGATGTTAAAAAGGACTCCAGACGAGTTAGGGGATCAGATATACCTCAGCCCCAATTCCACCATTACACCAAACTTCTCCAACCTCGGTCGACCATACTTGCAGCTATCGAAGGGTCAGGTCTAATTAGACTCCCAAAAAAGGTTGACCATCCCATGGGGAAGAATAGAGAAGAATATTGTAGATATCACAGAACTCGTGGTCATTGCATGACTAGTGTTAGGAGTTAAGAGATCAGATTGAGATGCTAGTTCGTGAAGGACATCTTCAAAGGTATGTACAGGTCAAAGATAGTGAGCCTCGAAGAGGAGAAGATAGACAAGAAGAGTGGGGGAGATCAAATCAGAGATGTCAAGAAGAGGAATGGATTATGGAGAGAATCCACCTCTAGACAATGAACCAGTTCATGAGCCCATACATGTCATCTTGGGTGGTGAAATTATGGCAGAGGACTCCTTCTATTCCATCAAGACAAGCCACGAAAGAACATGCCCTTAGAAGAAGGCAGTCAGCCACCATTAATGCCCTCAAGAGAAAATTGGGAACAAATTTAGACACATTGAAGAGAGCCTATGTTAAAGATCGAGAAACTAAAATTTTTGAAGTTGTGCATGACCTGTGTATTTCGTGCTCAGAGGCAACAATAAGAATAATGACCAAAATGGAATACAGTGGAGTACTCGCTTATTTCAAAAAATGTTAGCGTTTTCATTACACATTGCTTTATGAAAGTTTGTTTGTTTATACTCTACTTACAGGAAATAAAAACAAACCCAAGCCTGTTGCCCCACTCATGGCTCGACAATGAGGGAAAAATAAACTCAAGACCGTTGCTCACGGCCCTATAACGAGGTAAAAGTACATTCAAACCCATTGCCCCGCTCACTGCCCGGCAACGAGGTAAAAGTACATTCAAACCCATTGCCTCACTCACAGCCCGGCAATGAGATAAAGGTACATTCAAGTCCGTTGTCCCGGTTATAGTCCGATAACTAAGTAAAAGTACATTCGAACCCATTACCCTGCTCACGGCCCGGCAATGAGATAAAAGTACATTCAAACCCATTGCCCTGCTCACGGCCCGGCCATGAGGTAAAAGTACATTCAAACCCGTTGTCTCGCTTATAACCCGACAACAAGGTAAAAGTACATTCAAGCCCATTGTCCCGTTTATAGCCCGACAACGAGATAAAAGTACATTCAAACCCATTGCCCTGCTCATAGCCCGGCAATGAGGTAAAGTACATTCAAGCCCGTTGTCCCACTCATAGTCTGGCAACGAGGTAAAAGTACATTCAAGCCCATTGTCCTACTTACAGCCCGATAATGAGGGAAAAAACCAACGCGACTCCGTTGTCTTGCTTATGGCCCGACAACAGGAGAAAAAAATAAATTCAAACCCAAGTTACCCTACTCACAACCCGACAACGAGGGAAAAATAAACTCAAGCCCATTGTCTTACTCACTGCCTGACAACAAGTGAAAAGAAAGTGCAAACCTATTGTCCTACACACAACACCATAACTGGCAGCAGAATTAAACTCATTGTTTGGTGCACAGTTCGATATCTATGGAAAGCGAACTTACTAGTATATCTACCTCATACTTTTGTAAAGGAATTAAGAATCACTAGAGCCCAGAAATTTAAAAGCACGGTGTGCAAAAAAGCTCGAGAGGATGTGTAAAAGATGAAGCAGCTAAAAGAGAAGTAATGTTCAAAAGTTTACAGGACAAGATACTCTTTCACCCGAACCTCCCGGCTAAAAGAGTAGGGAGCAATTGATATACCTTGCAAACTTGGAGAATCAGAAGACTTAAAAAAGTTACGAGACATGGACATGAAGCCCAAAGGCCCAACGGGTTGTAGGAGATCAAGAAAACAAGCTGAAGGAGCAAGAGGTCGAGCCGAGACCAAGTGGGGAGGACCCACTTCGTTATGCCAAGTGGGTACGACACTAATTTGGTTTTTTATACATAAATCTCTCATACAAGCTCTGATTGAGCTGATTAAAAGTCCTATGGAAAGATAAGATAATTATCTAGAACTTTTATGTTTTAAGTTTTGAGAGATTCTAGCTGAATCACTATGAAAATTGGGCATGAAGTTGAGGTACGGGAACCACTCAAAACCAAACCAAGGAAAAGGGAAAAAGAAGGCATGACCGAGTGGCCCCCACTCGGTCATGGTCGAGTGAGCTTAGGCCAATCTCTCCTCTTTTCCCTCTCGGATGGGCCGCGAAATCATCAAAATGGGCCGCGAGATTCTCGCCCCGATTCTCGCACGTCTTCTCTCTCTCCTCCGCTATAAATAGAGACCATGCCTTCATCACAAGGTACGCACTCTTGAGTTATTCAAGTACAATTTTGCATTTTCTCTCGAGATCTGACTTAAGTATCAGAGGGTTTGCGCGGGGACCCCCACCTACATCCTAATGGTGCTCTCATTTTGTAGGCCACTCGTCGCCTCAGGTCACTCGGTTATTCAAGGTCACTCGTCGCCTCAGGTCACTTGGTTATCCAAAGCCACTCGTCACCTCAGGTCACTCGATTATCTTGGGCCATCTGATCATCAACCACCAGATCATCAGCCAACCAGATCTACCAGATCCACTAGATCATCAGCCCTATTAGACTATTAGCTCTGCGAGATCACCAGATCTGTTTGACTACCAAATTCAGTTGCTCGTAGGACTCTCATCTTTGAAGGCACGATGCCCAAGACTTTTGTATCTGCCCACAATTAAAATAGATTGTTGTATTTTGGCAACAACTCTAAAATAATTAGTTAGTGTTAAGAGAAGATTGATTTTTGTAATCGAATGTTTTCTACTTTAAAGGTTCGTGTAATTCTTTCTTTCATTAGTTTTAGGTCATGTTTCTTTATTATTACTTTTTTAAGTGTTCGATTTGTATTGATTTGATTTTGACTACATTTTAGGGTCCTTGTTTCCCCTTGAATCCTAGTCGAAAAATCACTCTCTCTCGGTTCTCTAGATAGGTTCGAATCAAAAGTCCCTAATTTTCTTTAACAACCTTTCTTATGTATTGATTTCGATGTTCTGTTTATTCAAAGAATTTTCCTTAATTTTTTCGGATCTTGTATTGTAACGACCTGTTGAGTGGGTCATAAATATTAATTATATTTTTATATAGTGTGTTGCATTCGAACCTTATTTGATGAATGCTGAAAATAATTTATGGGTTGTTAAAGAGGTTAAATAGGGAAAAATATTTCATATGCGGTCTAAGAGCAAGTTAGTGGGAAATAACATGTTTGAGGACATTACATGTGAGTAAATTAATGTATATGTGTAATATTAAAGCATAAATTGTGTTATAAATGGGCTTGGGCCAAGGGTTTAAAGCCTAATGGAAGTAGTGGGTTTAAAATGATTCCATGGGCCTAATATTAATTAGGCTTTTAAATGGCTTGGGGCTATGTATAAATATGGGTCTTATTTAATGAGATGTATGTGTATGCATATATATATATATATTGTGGAAAATGAATGAATAAGGAAATTGGAAAAGTCAATGAAAATGCAAAATGTTCAAAGAGGGCTTATATGCTATGTGTGTGTGGGAAAAGTTAAGGGTAAAATGAAAATTTGCAAAATAAAATGAATATAGAAAAGAGAAAAGAAAAGGAAAATAGAAGCAAAAGACCATTAAGGGCATGAGTAAGTTGGGTGTGTGTTATGTGTGTGGGGCAAAATTAGAATTTTTGGGGGAGGGGGTGATTGGAGAATGGACGTGCAACCCATTCTCTCCCATGCCTCTTTTTTCTTTCAATCTCATTCTCTTCCTCTCCATTTCCTTACTCTCTCTCGGCAAACCTCCTTCATCTTCTTCATCATCATCTTCTTCTTCCCTTATTCTTCCATTATTTGTGGCGGAATCAAGTTCTCAAAGTGGGTAGATTTCGTGGTCTTGGAGTGCTTCTTCTTCTCTTTAGCTTCTTCATCAAAGGCAAGCTTCCTTCTCCTTTTCTCCTATCTTTTAGTGCAAGGTATATCCTTATATTTAATCAAATCTCTTGCTATCATCTTTTCAATGGTGGTTTTTGAAAGCTTGTAGTTAAATGTATTAGTTCCTCATTTTTCTCAAATCTTGTGAATTTCCTTCAAAGGTGTCATTGAGTCTTGTTTTGGTTTCTATGTGTCTTGTTTTCCCCATCTTTTATTCAAGGAATGGAAACTTGGGAGTTAGGGTTTTGTTTGTGGGTGTTTTGGGTTTTATTGTTCGTGGGTTTTCAGTTTCGTGTGCGTTTAGTCGACTATTTGAGCTGAGAAGTCGATTGAGCAATAGCTAGAAATTTTGGGTCTGTAGGTTAGTTTGTGGTCTAGTACACTAAGCAAGTCTCTCTAGTCGACTAAGGGTTCTCTTTAGTCGACTATTTGAGCCAATTTCCCAAAGTGAGTTTTTTTCATCTGAATTGTCTCGAGTCATTTAAATAAGATGTATAAGTAATGAATAAGCAATAAATTGATTTTAATGAAGTCATATGCATGGAAATGATGTGATGAGGCAAAAAATCCTAGTGGGTGAGCATAAGCATGTTGTTGTGGAGGATGTTAAGATGCTTAAATGTGTATGCATATATATATGTATATATATATTACCTTAGCGCACCTATTATTTTGAGTGGAAGGAAAGTAAGTGGATATCCAAAAGGCATGCCATGACAAAAAAGACGGCTTGCCCGCACTCTTTTATATATGTGTTATCTAACTTCTTGTGCTATGAGTCATGTATGGAAAAAGGGTATTATGCCATTATGTAAATTGTGTGAATGTTACTCTATGAGTTAAATGTGTGCCTTGTTAAGCAAAGAAATATCAATTATTGAGGTATTATTGATGAAGAAGACATGATCAAAAGCTTTGTCTCTAAATGTCGAGTAGTAGTCTTCCATTAATTCTTATATTATGCATGCCTTCATAGATCTATCTTATCTTTATTCCTCTTGCTATATATATATATATATATGCGCTTGCTGATCCTTGTGGCTCACTTGCTTGTTTTTGTTATTCCAAGTAAGGGAAAAACCGTTGTAGAATATGAGTCTAGTGGGGCTCGAAGTTAAATTTAGACGTGGTCTCCCCCAGCCTAAAGATTTTGGGACTTGTGTGGAGGGCCAGTGTAGAAGGTTACTTCTTTTTGTATTATATTGGTGCCCTTGTATATTTTTGAAAAGTGTATGGATTTTAAAGCCTTAAGAAATGATGTAAGAATGAATGTTGCTCCTGTGGAAAATAAGCCAATTTATATCATGAAAGTTTTTAATATGTCTATTTTTGTATTCTATTTTGGAAGGACCTTCTTTCGGATGTTCCTATGCTAGCAGGTATATTTGAAAGCGGGCCCTGACAGCTTGGTATCAAAGCAAAGGTTGGGAAGAAAGTGGAGTCTCTGTACACATAGGCGAGTCGGGTAGAGTTAGGACTAAATTTAGTATTTTAAGGAAATTAAATATCTAGATGGTGTTCTAAGATAAGATGATTTGGTTGTGCAGGAATGAGCACTCGTCGAGGTAGGCCACCCACTCGAGCCTGGGACTGGGTCGGGCAACTCTTGTGCCTACTCCACCACCTGCACCTACTACTCCGAGGGAGTCCACCTGAGAATTACGTCAAGAGATGGCTGAGTTGAGGGGTGCAGTGGCAGGTATATTGAAACATTTTGAGGCCTTTATGGCTAATCGAAGAGGACAAGGAAAGGTACCGTAGGAGACTGAAGGTGAACCAATCCCGAATGAGGGCAACGTGTGATAGACTTCAAATTTGGTGACTTAGGAACGAAAGTTCATGAGGTAGAGGGTAGTGTGGGGTGTTAGTTGCTGAAGAATTTCACAGATGTGTTGACTCATAATTGGAAGCAAATAATTGGATGGTGGCTATTGAGAAGCATTTTTGCACAATAGAGTGCAATGACTCCCAAAGAGTCCTATTAGCCACGTTCCTCTTGTAAGGTGAGGCTGAGAGGTGGTGGGAGATTGCCAGACAGAGATTCGTAGATGCGCCAGCATGGACAGAATTTTAAGAGCTATTTAATGGGAACTTCTTCCCAGTATGGGTTTGTGAGTAGAACACTTGCGAATTCATTGAGTTGATACAAGGGAATATGTTTGGAGCATAATACGAGGCAGTGTTCCTTTCCTTAGCCAAATTTGCTCCTGATTTGGTACCTATTGAGGAGAAGAAAACGATGAAATTTCAAAGAGGTTTGAATGTGGAGATTAGATATGTGATAGGTGGCGCCAAATTTTTAGATTATGCCACGGTGTTCTAGAGAGCTAATATCCTGGAAAGGGAAATAAGAGAGTTAAGAGCAACGTAGTTAGCTTCCCAAGGGGCAAGTTTAGCTCGGGGGCATAGAACAATAAGAAAAAAAAGATGGGAGGCATGTTCTTCAAGGAATGTAGCAGAAGTTCCACCCTATAAGACTTATGAAAATAGGCATAAAGAGCTATGCCACTTTATCAAAGGTATATCCTACCTTTGTGGATAGCCAGGGCATGTTCAGAGGGATTGCCCTCAGAATCAGGGCACGATAGCTTCTAGGGATGTAGTGTGCTACCGATGTGGCCAAAAGGGCCATATAGCTAGAGCTTGTACCTTTCCACCACAGTATGAGGGACAAAGAATTAGGGGTCAGGGTCCGAGGTCAGGACAGAGGCCGATAGTACCCAAGATTCAGGGGACGGTTCCACCCTTGGCACTACTGCAGGGGTAACACCCACAACTGCTGATAAGCCCCATGTTTAGGGGCGAGTGTTTGCATTGACTCAAGCTGAGGCTGAGAAGGGAAATGACACTATTCAAGGTATTCTTATTTTGTATGATGTTGATATACGTGTTTTATTTGACACAGGGTCAACACATTCTTTTATTGCACCTGAGGTTGTATGCCATGTTCTGGTACCGAAAGTTTTATTAACTTATTATTTGATTGTGATCACGCTTGGGAATGCGGAGCTGATGGGTAGTGATATCTACAGAGATTGCAAGATTAGGGTGCATGACAAGGAACTGCTGGGTAATCTAGTGGTGTTGGATATAAAAGACATCGACCTTATATTAGTCATAAACTGGCTATTCAAACATTATGCCAAGGTTGATTGTTGTAGAAAGGTGATTCATTTTGAGTTACCCCCGCAAATGGCTATTGTGTATCGAGGCATCAAGCCAATGAGCTCTACTCCAATGATTTCTATAATGAAGGCAGAGAAATTGGTGCGTCATGGTTGTGAGGCATACTTGGCCTATGTGACAACTGGTAAAGAGAATAAGATGGAATTATCAGAAATTCTAATGGTTCGAGATTTTCTCGATGTGTTTCCAAAAGAGTTACCAGGACTGCCATGTCCAAGAGAGGTCGAATTTACAATTGAGTTGGTGTTTGGTAGACAACCTATCTCTAAGGCACCCTACAGGATGGCCCCAAATGAATTGAAAAAGTTGAAGGTGCAACTACAAGAGTTGATTGAGAAGGGATTCATTTGCCCGAGTCCCTCGCCGTGGGGTGCTCTGGTGTTGTTTGTTGGAAAAATGATATATCTATGAGATTATGCATCAGTATAGGCAGTTGAATCAGGTGATGTTAAAGAACACGTACCCTCTCCCACGTGTTAATGATTTATTGGATCAACTTCGTGGAGCTTTAGTCTTTTCAAAGATTGACTTAAAGTCGGGTTATCACCAAGTGAGGGTCAGGGAAGAAGATGTGCAGAAGATAGTTTTTCGCACCTGGTATGGTCATTACAAGTTTGTAGTGATGTCGTTCGGGTTGACAAACGCCCCTGCAGTTTTCATGCATTTGATGAACATGGTTTTCAGGGAGTACTTGGACAGTTTTGTAATTGTGTTTATCGACAATATACTTATATACTCACCAAGTCAGAAGAGCATGAGGCTCATCTTTGAATAGCCCTACAAAGGCTTAGAGAGAATAAGTTATATGCGAAGCTGAGCAAATGTGACTTTTGGCAGAGGTAGGTCGGCTTTCTAGGTCATGTTGTGTTTGAAGAGGGCATCTTAGTTGACCCCGAAAAAGTGAAGGCATTAGTTGATTGGTTGAGGCTGACTACGGTGACAAGTATCAAAAGCTTTTTGGGATTGGCTAGATATTATAGAAGATTCATTGAGGGCTTTGCTCGCCTATCATCGCCCATGACTAAGTTGACTTGGAAATGAGTTAAATTTGATTGGAATGAGGCCTGCGAAAACTATTTCCAGAATTGAAGAAGAGGCTGACATCAACTCCGGTGTTGGCTATTCTGAGGGTAGGGAGAAGTTGTAATACCCGAGAAACTTGGGTTAATTAAAAAGAAGCAATTTATTAGAGAAATGAGATTTCAGAGAAAATTGGTATCTGAATAACCTGAAAAATTGAACAAATGGACTACCAGGAGTGCCTTGGAGTCGAGATGCCAAAGGAAAATGATGTGGAATTAACGAGCACCCCAAGATAGGATTTATGGTGCCGAAAGAAATTGGATCGGGAACAGTTTTCGGTACAGTAAAATAACAGCTGCCAATTAGGCTGCATTACTGAATTGTTATAGACGACTTCTCGGAAGTCAACGGAAGCTTGAGGAGGCTTTGGTTTTTTATAAGAAACAACCTTTCAGTGGTTTCAGGAAGAAACGAAGAGGTTTGGGGCCAAAACGAAGATTCAGGCCTAAGTACAATTTTTCGAAATTGCTAGAGGGAGGTCGAAACGATATTTTTTCGGAATCCTCAGGGGTCAAATTGACGTTTTAGGACTAAAGGGTCTTAAATGCAATTATTGAAAGTCAAGGGGCTAAGTGGAAAGGGCCAAAATGAGAAAGACCAAAAGTTAAGGGGTTAAACTGTAATTTTCGAAAGTTGGGCATGGCCAGCACATGGCTGGTCGGCCCTGATCGAAATTGGCCATAGGGATGGCACAAGGGTGGCTCAGGGATCACTTAAGTGTGATCATTAGCTAACAAAGGCCACTGTAGTGGCCGAAAATTAAATAAAAAATCGACCAGAAAGCTGGTCGGAATTATCACGCCTGCAAATGGCCATATGGGTCGACAGGGGCCATTCCAGGCTAATCTAGGGGAGGTGGAGGCTCTTAAGGGGATGGGTCAAGTGGCCAAAGGGGTTTCGAAGCTCGAAAATGCCTATAAATAAGCGTTCATAGATGGCCGAAAAGGGGGAAGAAGAAGCTTCAAATTGGGCACGATTTTGAACGAATTAGCATTTAAAAATAAGGGGCTTTTGAAGCCCATGAGATGTAGATCATTTCTGGTAAGTTTCATGCATTTTCGTTAAGGTTTGAGGGCATTTCGAAGCTTCACTGAAGTTGGAGGTGGGCGGCCGATCCGAGACTTAAAACGCCTGATGGGACGTCTTCCGGTGCTTCTTTGAGGCTCAAACTTGGCCAAGAGGATCGACTAGAAGAGGGCTTCAAGATGGCATGGAAATCTCAGATCGCCGGCACGGCCGTCGCTGGAAAAGACGACCGGCGCGTGCCGGTCATGCGCGGTCTCTCATGCACGCACAATCGCTCTAGCGCATGCGGGCGCGTGGGCATTCCGAAAATTTTGAAAAAATCTTGGAAAAATCCAAAAAAATTATTTTATGGAGGTTAATGCAAAAATATTGAGATTTGGGATTCTCGATGTCTTGATTTTCGCACCAAAGAGCCTCGTTTTGTGTAAAAATGCAACATCTGGATAAGTTCAGTATTTTTCCTTTGAAGTTCATAGCCTATAATGAATTGTTGTGAAATTAGATTTGAGAAAATAGTCCTGAGGTATTTATTGAAATTTTTGGAAAGGAAAAATGAAAGAAAATGAAGGAAAAATGAAATAAATGGAATATTGAGGATATTTAGTGATTAAATATTATTTTATGATTGAGGAGATCGAGATGATGTGATTGGTGCAACTTTTGAGAGTTGACACGAAAATCAAGGCTAGCACGCATATCGAGGCGACGCACGCTTTTCAAGAAAATGCAAGTTTATCTTAAAAGGTGAGTTGTTCTATCTAAGTATGATTTGGTGAGTAATTTTATACCAAACATGGTTTTGTGAGTTATCTTATCCTATATGATGTTTATGAGATGATTGTTTATATGCATGTTATTATTAATGCAATATTAATTTTGTTATATTGCATGGAAAGTCGTGATATTTGCATGGCACGATATTATTGTCACTTTTATATTTATGCATGGGAATGAGATGTCGCCCACAGAGTGTAGCCGTAATTCCCTAAGGGCGTTGAGGGAATAACGTTAGGCTTATCCTGCAGATGTTAGGGATTTGCCTAGGATTCCTAGCCGGGCTTGCTGGTCAGGGAAGTTACACTAAGGGCAAATGTTGTTCATGTTATTGCATCATGCATTCGTATATATGTTTTTGACCCTCACTAGAAGTTTCATCTTCTAATGGGTTATGCCCCTGGAACATTCCACGTTCTAGTTTTAGACTTACAGTTGGGGCAAGGAGCAGGTTGAGATATGATAGCACATGATGGCGTGGCCGATGGATTCAGCGAGCTGACTCGGATATGTTTTAGCTGATGCTTTATTGATGTTTAGCCTTATTAGAATATTATGGAATCTCCATGTATTTATGTATTTCAATATTGAGGATATGATGTTAATTATGGTACGAATTCTTATGTTATAAATAAAGTAATTTGATTATGTACCATATTAGATTTCGATTATCGCTTCCGTATTTTTAATGATTTGCTAGGGGTTTTGTTTGGAATTCAGTACTTAAGGCTAAGTTATGTACCGAGAAAGAATGAAAAAAATAATTCATGTATAATTTGGGCCCCAGCATAGTGACACGCTTGGTAAGAGAAAAGCGGGGTGTTACAGAAGTTTACCATCTACAGTGATGCCTCACATGTAAGGTTAGGCTGTGTTTTGATGCAGGATAGGCGTGTGAATGTCTATGCTTCAAGACAACTAAAGAAGTATGAAATAAACTACCATACTCATGATTTAGAGTTAGCGACAGTGGTCTTTGCACTTAAGATATGAAGGCATTACCTGTATGGAGAGAATGTAGAGATTTACATTGATCATAAGAGTTTAAAATACCTTTTCTTCCAGAAAGATGTCATATGTCGTCTTTAGTTGTTCCAGGATTTGAAAAAAAGGATTGACAAATCATAGGAATTCCTTCTGCAGCTGTTGCATCTCTTGGGTTCTCATTTCGTTTATAGTCTTTTTCCTTGAGATTTAGGTAAATGCCGTTCTCTATAGCATCAATTATTTTAGTGTTGTTGTGTTTGTGTGGTATGTGAATATGTTTTCAATGTTGTGGTTGTTAGATGGAAGAAATATAGTAGCACCAATCCTTCATCTATGAAAAACCTCAATGAAATGATCAATTCATTTTATTCAAGCAATGGTTTCTAAACCTCCATTGCCTCCCAAGTCTAAGGCCAAAGTTGTGAAAAAGAAACCTAGGCAGCTATCTAAAGTGTGGGATCATTTTAGAAAAAATGAGGATGACTGTGCAACTATTATGGTAAAGATTATGCAAGTGATAGTAAAAAAAATGGGACAAGTACTCTTTGAAACCATGTAAAGAATCAATGTAAGACGAATCCTTATGTTGTGGACTTTTGTGTTATTTTTATGTTATGGACATGTGGTTGTGTTGTAGACTTTAAACTTTTAAGTTTGCATTTTCGATTGGATTGTAACTTATTTCACTTTAAACTCCATGACTTAAAATAATTGGTTATGATTAGTGTTTGGATAGTTAATAGTTGATGAGCTCCAACAAGATACTGTAAGAATCCAAAAATTGTGATTTTATGCATTAGCTTTATTGTTTTACTTAAAAATTCACAATGTTTTTTTGTGTACAAATGGTGGCCATTGTTGCGTCCAGTTTAATAAGGATAGCAAAAAGGCAGTAGTATACTACCAGTAAGGAAAACCGCACCAGAGGCAGCATCAGATTTTTGCGTCCAATTTATGAGTTGAGCGTCCAGTTTATTGTTTTCCTTATTGGAAAGCATCTGAATTTGTAGACTTTATTTTAGTTGAGCGTCCATAATTTATTTTGGTATATGTGTCCAAAAATCTGAGTTAGTTGTCATTAACTTTTATTGCCAGTAGAGAAAGAATTAGAGAGCATCAAACCACAGAAATTGCACCAGACCGCACAGTTTGGTTTAATAGAAAATCGCACATGCGGCTTGGCGTAATGAAAATAGTCCTAAACTGACCAAATTGCACCGTGACCACCCCTAATTTCCAAAGCTTTCATACAAATCATATGTATGATCACTAAAGTTGCAGTCTAATTGTAGGTGGTAGTGTAAATGAGTTAGAAGTATTAAGTTTGAGTCTTGTATAAGGGTGTTCAAATTATATTCTAGTTTGGATCGAAAGAAGAATAAAGAATTCTATATGGCCCAAGACTAAATATGTCATGCTCAATCATTTGTTACATAAAATAAGTTATTTTTATATTCAGTTCATTCTCTTTTACAAGAAGGGAAAGATATTGAAAGTTTTGATTTTTATTGCATGACTATTAAGAAGATGAATAGATTGATTTTTATTGCAAGAAAATTATAATAAATATTGGGTCATATTAAGAAGATGAATACTTAATTTACACTTCACCCTATTTTTGACCTACAAAGGTTTGATATTTTAAATATCAAACCTAGTAGAATGTGTATGCAAGAAAGGGCATTTGAAGTTTCGAACAAGGTGAAAAAATCCCTTTTATAGTCTATTTATATAATAAGAAGATTCTACACTCCGTTATGTAAACAAATAACAATAGTACACATTAAGTATCAACTAGTACTTCATTATTTAGAATTGTTGTTAATTTTTAAGGCATTTTTATGCAAGATTAGAAATGGTTAGAGATAACTTTTGTGGAAATATTTTTTTCTTTTTCATACAAAATGTATTTTATAAAAATAAATTAGACAAGTATTTAAATCAACAAATAGGAAATGAAAGTGAAATATTTATAAGATAAATTACATCGAGCATCCTTGAGGTTTGGCCAAAATACACATAACTTTATGAGTTTTTAGAAATGATAGGACCTCCGTCAACTTTATAAATCATATATTATTTTTCTTCTTCTACTACTAAAAAGTAACGATTAACTTTTTTTTTAAAAAAAAAGGTTTAAAATGCCTTTTCTCTTTTCTTTACTTTTTTCCTAACTTTCTCTCCTCTCTTTTTATTAGATTGTTATGATGACAGTGGCATCATGGTTTTTTTTTTTTTTTTTTCCTTTTCCCTCACTTAGTTTATTTCTTGCATAACCCCAACCATGGAGGGTGCATTCCCCATTGATAGTAGCACAACCCCATCTATGAATTTATGGGTGTAACCACCATAGATGGGAGTTCTAGTAGTAACCTCACTGGTGGAATGCATTTTGGAAGACCGATCAACAAAGCTATATTATTATACAAATATATATTATTTATATATGTAACTCTTATATATCTATAGTTCGTATTTGGTTTAGATTTATGTATATATTGTTTATATAATTATTAGTTTATATGTGTATATATATTTGGTTTATATTATTTTTCTGGAAATTAGTTTAAAAAAAATATATTTTTGTTGATATATTTACATATGTATTTAGTTTAATTTTATATTTATATTCCAAAAAGTATATGTTTCAGTTTATTTTTTGTTTAGAAAATCTATTGATATATATTTAGTTTACATTTATATATAAATAATTTTTTATAAACATAATTAAATATATTTTTATTTAATTTTATATACATTTGTTATAATTACTATATAATTTTGTAATTAAAATATAGAGAGAAGAGGAAAATGAGGGAGAAAATGAAAGAGAAAGAAATAGAGATGGAAAAGAAATTAAATTTAGGGGTAAAATGGTCCATGTAGATAGTTTTTTTAACCTCAATGACGGTTATTGTTATTTTTAAAAACTCAGGGATCCTGTGTATTTTTATTAAATCCCAAGAGTGCTCTAAGTAAATATACTTATATTTGTATTTGCAATTACTTTTGACATATAAGTGATCAAGTCAGGAGTTGTTTAACTTCTAAGATATGATAATTGTTTTTATTATATGTTTGTATTTGTTAATTTTTTTAAAAAGAAATCACATAATTTCTTATCTTGAACTTTTAAGATAAATTTATTTTACGATAAATTTATCCTTTTCTACCCTTCAAATAATTTATCTTGAACTTTTATGGATAATTTATTTTGATAGAGTCTTATTTTACTCATTTTAATAAATATTATCTTAGAAAAACTATTTGTAATGGACTACTTTGGACTTAGTGATGATATTATTATTTTTATGGATTAATTTTGTAATCAATGTTGATTGTATGACATGATTGTTGCTATTTTGTTAGAAAGACTGTTTGTAATGGGGTAATTTGGTGATATTGACATGTTTGTGGACTAATTTTGCAATGAATGTTGATGATGTGTGATACGATGTTGCTATTTTGTTAGAAATATTTTTTGTATTGCATTAATTTCGTGATGGTTCTGTTATGCAATTATGTAATTTGTAACGATCATGATCTTAGTTTAACTAGTAAGGAGGTTTTTCTTGCTTCATTGTATTAGTATATTGAATCTTTTCAAATACAAAATCTATTTGTGAGAAGTGATTCTGATTGCAGGGGGAGGCATGACACCTATTGCTGAGCACATTAATGGGATTAGGGTGACGGATTCCATCTTTTCAACTATAATTATGACTTAAAACTCAATATTATTTAATGATAAAGTTGGCTATATGATTATACTTAGGGAGAGTCGTTACATTAATTGCGTCACTATTTTGTTTTTGGGTTAATACCCTGGTTTATCCTGAACTTAAGGCTATTTTGCAATTTTATCTCGTTTTGAGCTTTGCTTAAATTTAGTTATCAAATTTTAACATTGGTTTCAATTTTATCCTTAATCAGCCAAGTATGTGCCCTAACATACGTGGCAACTAAGGTGGCATGTTAATGTGTCCATTATTAGACAGATTAGTAAAACAAAGTCATTTTGTCGTGTTGATACTGCAATGCACAAGGCAAAAACGACGTCATTTTGCCTTATGCATAAAATACCCTAAAGACAAAAATTGGAACCACCAAGTCAACGAAGAAAAATCTAGGGTTTCAAAAGAGGAGAGGAAATCGACAGACGGCGACCCATGCGAATGAGATAGAAGGCGACACACAATCAAGAAGTGATGGCAATGGCTATGACTAAGGAAGTGAACAACACCGACGCTAATGGAATCGACACACGGCTTCTGCTAGGCATTAGCTTCTACTAGGAATTTATGCATACCTTTGATGGTGACGAAATTGACAACAACGACAAACATCAGCAACTGCTAGGTGTAACACCCCGCCTCGCATGGGCACATCACTATAAGGGAATCCCTGGGAATCTTTTTTTTTTTTCAAGTTCATTATGCGCGGTGCTTCAAGAACAACCTTCACATGCAGATAAGATCCCGGAAAACCCCAGTCTTGCCCGTTTAACTAACAAGAAAATAATCTTAAACTAAACGAGTCATATTATAACATCAAAATACCGTGGCCTTCCACGAGATTCTTACATAGTATTTCCACAACAAAATATGTTGTACAAAGCTACCAAATGATAACAACATTATCATACAGTCATTCATACATATATCAAAGTAAATGCTATCGCCTCAAAATGCTACAACAGCTATCAT
The DNA here is from genome assembly GCF_014633365.1 of Diospyros lotus. Classification (NCBI taxonomy): domain Eukaryota; kingdom Viridiplantae; phylum Streptophyta; class Magnoliopsida; order Ericales; family Ebenaceae; genus Diospyros; species Diospyros lotus. Next base: position 18,417,396 of record NC_068344.1, read on the forward strand.
ACTAAGCACCGTTGGCCTTCAACTGGTCACGTCCTCGCCTTCGCAGCAGTCCCTAGCTAGAACGTTGAATGTTCCAGGGGCATAACCTAGATTAAATGATAAAACATCCAAGTGATGGCATGATACAATTTACTGAATGCATGAAACACACACGAGTATGGCATATACAGACAACAACAACATGCAACAAGTCTAACTTGAGAAATCTCTCTAGCATACTCAACCTCCCGTGGAAAATACATTCCACACACCTTTGGAGTTGACCTTACTGTGACATACTTAATCCCCGAGTGCCCTACTGTGTCACCTGATCACTAGGATTAACCTTGCCCCATTCTCAAGAAAACCTCATCCCGTCCCCCACGGACATAACAATGACACCAAAATCAATACCCCAATGTTATGAAAAACCACACGCCATGCACTGACTCTTTTATAAGTAAAAACAGTTGATACAATATACCACATGTTCAATATGCATATGATGCCACAAGTACATAAGTAAAACGCCTACACGATATAACCCAAATTTTGGAAGGTATAATCGCTCGCTGAAACTGGTTCAAACACATGCAACCTAAGCTCGGGAGGGTAGAACTGCTCATTTGAACCCATTACACATACACCAAACCATTTTCAAGACAATGGGTAAGACTGGAATCGAACCACTCACCTTATTCGAAAAGTTGATTTGTGCCTCATAATACGTGCTAAGTCTCGAAATGCTCTTTTGAGTAATTTCTTGGCTTTGGCATGCTCCTCTAACCTCAAATTAATCCTCAGAATTTTCTCCAATTTTTCCTATTTTTCTTTTCTTTTTCTCTATTTTCTCTATTTTCCTTTTCCTTTCTTTTCTTTTCTTCTTCTTCTTTCTTTCTTCTCCCCTGCTTCTTTCTATTCTTCCTACGAGCGAACCAGCCACCTAACCACCGCTGCCCGCATGCCAATGGCCGCCTCCGACCATGCCGGCTACCTCCTCAACCTCCACCGACCCCTCTAGACACCGCCCACCTTGCTAAGCCATCGTTGAGGGCCGTTGCTGGCCGCCCTGTTCGCTGCCCAGCCTCAACAGCTCGCGGCCATGGCTACCGCTTGCTGTTGCGGTCCATCCCGGTCACCTCTGATCATCCTCGTAGCTACCTCCGGCCACCTAGAACCGCTCCTAGCTCTTTCTTGATCCCTCAAGCTCTCGGCCACTCTTTCTCTCGCTACAAACTCACGGCCACTTCCTCACTTTATTTCCATTTTGCTCTTAATTTGCTCCCTATTTATAGGCTCTCCATTGACTTAAGCTGCCTTAGACACCACTCTTGCATCCAAACTTGGCCACCACTCTTTAGCCATGAAGCTTCCCAAAAGTTGCCACTACCAGCACACACGCATGCACGTATGTATATATACATATATATATATATTATACTGCTAATATAAAGAAATTACACATTAACCCCCCTAATTTCCATCTTAATTGCACTTGGTAATTCCCTTAATTGCAATTACATCCTTAAACCTTAAATTAATTTGCATTTTACTACCGAAAACGCAAAATTAATAACTTAAAACTTACTCGATAATGATGATTTCTCCCCAATGTCTTCGCCGGGCTATTATTTCATCCTGAAACCACTAAAGGGTTGTTCCTTATGAAAAATTAAACCCCCTCAAGCCTCCATAGATTTTTCGAAGGTTTCATACAACAATTCGATAATTTAAGCTGAATCGATGTCATACTAAAAACTGTCTCTGATTTGACTTCTTTCAATATCATAAATCATGTTTTGATATGCTTGATGACTTTATACTCTTTCTTTTAGACATCTAAGTCCCGAGGCATTCCATCTCGTTGATTCAATGACTTATTTTGTTATCACAACCATTTTTCAGTATCCCAGACTCATTTTAACGTGACAACCAAACGAAATATGGGATATTATATTCATCTCTAAGATACTTTTTCTTCCAGAGATACTCATGATCTGGGGTATTCCCTTCAATTGATTCAGTTGTTTATAACTCCAAGAAATTATTCTTAAACCCCCAAAACTTCTAATAATTTCATTTTTGCCCCCGAATAAATTATTTTTGAAGCCCTTAGAAATTCTCGAGTATTACACTAGGCATCGGCTTCTCTTTCTCGGGTAACTTAATTTTTCTCTCTAGATCGCAAGCTAAAATACTCACTCGACTAACCCGGCTTCTCTCTCTTGGTCGAATTTCATATAGGTCCTTGTGTTTTATACAACACATTGTAGCACTTTAATCATAGTTTTTGATTATATGTGTTAGGTGAAGCTCGTGGAAATTTGTGAATTCAGGGTCCCGAAGCTGTGGTCCCCTACTTGTGTTTTGTTCTCAACATGGGCAAAAGGCATAAATGACAAAAAGGGTATGAATCTGTGGTCCCCTACCTGTGTTTTGTCCAGTCTTCCATGCATATTTTGTCCCCTAACTGTAAGTAATTGTTAAAACATTATTTGATAAGTGTGGTCCCCTTATTGTAGTGATTGTTAAAGCATATTATTGTTAGTATTATGTGCCCTAATGCTAGATTTGGATGATGTTTAGCGGGTTTGTAATTAATACATTTATTGTATCTTTGTATCTTTTAATAAAATGCATGTTTATCATCATTTATAAACTCTATAGTTTAATATATAAATGAATCCCTAAATCTTTTGTTTGAGAATCCTATTCTCAAGATGTTGAGACTGTGTGATAGGATTCTTTGGTAAAAGGACTTCTTAAATGATTCCTAATCCTTAGATTAATAGAATGGAAACTTTGATTAGTCAAGTATGGATTAGTACAGTATTTATTACATTGTTCAGTATAAGATACTGATGGAATGATGGTGTGTCACATGGGATATGACATGGGAATATCTCTAGTAAACCTATGGGTGGTTGTTGGGGAACAATGCACTGAATGTGACACTGATGACTGACCACATAACTTTGTGGATAATGATCATGTTATCTAGTTGTGATAGTGTAGCTGATCCTTATACTTAAACTAATACAATTGTTTTGTATATTGGTGTGTGAGATTTGCTAATGGGCCGACCCATTCAATTGGGAGGTAGAGAGATTTATCTATGTGGTTTCATATTACTAGTATATGGAGACAGGTGTTGAGGATATGATCTGTCACCCTAGTTGTTACTGATGGGGTGAACGTCTTATATGATCAACTGTTAGTGTGACAGGACAGTCTCTGACCAATCTAAATAAATTATCAAGATAAGTGCTTCTTAAGGTGTCATCTAGTAACATTGATAAGGTCAAATACATAACTATTGAGTTTGTGAGTTTATCACTTCATAGTTCTTGCTCAGTCGGGACGTTAGGTGATAAAATGATTATAACATATGGTAATTGTTAACTGTAATAGATTCACTTGACATGAGATTTCAATGTCGCCTATATTGTCTTGGACCGTTACTAAGCACTATCTAGGACCTCTCGGATCATTGTCGGGATATAGAGAGATTCCTCGGATCATCACTTAGATGGAAATATATTAACAAAGAAGCAACCTAACCCTAGCATTTTCCCACCATACTTCATGCCTTATAACTATTCATACACTGATTACACTAAAGCCAAATATCTGGACCTACTTTCTTCATTTTTCATCACCCATAACATCAACAGAAAACAACCTAACCCCAACACTATCAGACCCCTAACAAACTTAATTTCTTTTGTCCTATACTCTTGGAGCTTCATTTTTGTCGACGTTCAATTTCAGCCGACCGTGATTCTTTTGGGCCGCAGTGAGTAAGTCCAAAGTGCCAAGATGAAGAAAACAAAGGTTCCAGATATGAGTCAACACAAGAATTTTCACGTGGTTCGGCCAGAACGATGCCTACTCCACGACTGCAGTCTGGTTATTCTTTTAGAATGGCGGTGTCTGATTATTCCCCCTATACCCCTCATGATATCTCTGACTCCTATTTATAATGAGGGGCCTTTACAATTTAGATAGCATATAGAAATATAAAGATGATATAACGGGGGACAAATAATCCTTATTATCTGTACAAAATCGGGAGTGGGATCCTCATCACGAGGAGCATGGGCTGTTGCAGAGAAAGTAAACGGACCCTACCTCTGACTTCTGAGCAGCTTTGCCATTTGTGTGAGCTGAAGGTTTTAGGCCAGCGATCTGGATGGTCCAAAGAACTGAGGGTTTTACTGGGAGCTCGTTAGTCGGTCGTGGAGAGCTCACAAGAGGCTTCACAGGAAGCTCGCGAGGAGCTCGCTTTATGAGATACAGATTTTGGTGTTTTATGGGCTTTCTTTAACGAGATTGCCTAGACCTTCTAAGCTCCGGGCGATTGGGCCAGCCCATTGGACTGAGTCTGGCCCATGAAGAGTGATGCAGGAAATGCGTATAACACAAGCCCCCCAACTCGCGGTGCGATCTTCGCACTGAGGGCTGACGTGTGCCAACTGTTATCCCACCTCTCTGACTTCTGCCCAGTTGATTTAAATCTCCTCGTTCCATGCAGCACGCCTTGTCTGCGGCGCATTTAGTACGCACATTCCCCCATTACTGCGCATGATTATGCCTGTGGGACCCACAAGCTGTCGTATGGCTGCTGGATGTGGAGCATGTGATAAGTCGCCTTTTTGATCAGACGATCGGGATTGATCGGGTCAAAGGTATAAATAGTAGGGGGTGTCCCCTATTTCCCTCTTTCACACTATTTAGAAATCCCTTCTTGCTTTTGCCTTCTTCTCTTGAGGCTTCCATTGCTACCGTGCTTTCAAACGCCGACCGTTCCCGTCTGGTGCTCGCTTCGAGTTTCCATACAGACGTCAGGCTTAGTGTTTGGTAAGTTTGCTGTGACTTTCTTTATTTTCTTTTGTAAGGCTGTCCGTCGTCGGTTAGCCGTCGATGGTTTCTCTGGTTTTACCGACTCAGTCGGTGTTACTTCCATTTTTCGAGGAAGCGACTCAAATCGGTTGGTTCAACATCTACTGTGCCTCTGGGCACAATGACCTTAGGATTAGTTTTTTATGGAATACCAGGCTCGCGGTTGCAGCCCCTCTGCCTTAGGTGGCACCCTGTTGTAAAGCACTCGGCCTAAGAAAATAGGGGATATTTTTAAGGATTTTCTAGTTCTTTGAGGTCTAGTTCGCGATCTGCGACCTGACTGTCATTTCTTTCCCTTTGTAGATGTCCGACCATATCGTAGGAGAAAACGATACCTCGAACTCCAAAGATTGCCTTGTGATGGGGGGTCAAGATTTTGAGGGCAAGAGCTCGAGATCTCAGGAGGTCGTTGACGTGACTTCTTCTAAAGCCGACCTGGAGGTTCAAGATCAAGTCGCTAAGGGAAGTTCAAGGCGCGAGGTTTTCAAAAGATTTCCATCCAAGGCCAAACATCACGAAATGGTGTCTTGTATTCGGGACTTTCGCCTCCCCAGGAACTGTCTTATATATGTTCCTGCTTCGAGCTCCCATGCGGCTTATCCACCGTCTAACTTTATAGCCATTAGCCCCCAGCACCTTGAGTCTGGCCTTAGGTTCCCTGTGGCTCCATACCTTATTACCCTTCTAAACGATGTCAAACTCGCACCCTTTCAACTAACACCGAATTTATACGCCCAACTCACTTCGTTAATCATTTTATTTCTTGGGAACGGTCTCCCCCTTCCATCACCAAAACTAGTTAGATTTCTTTTTTCCTTCAAGAATGCCAAGGAAGGGCTATATTACTTGGTAACTCGTCCTTCGCAATATAAAGCCGTCATTCCTCAAGGTAGGGTAAATGGGAAATCTAACGTGGCAACTACAAGTCCAGTTGGTTCTTCGTTTCCTGCCCTTCGTTTTCGTTGCTCAACAACTTTAGCTTCGTGCTTACTCCAGGTAAAGGCACGCTAGTTGGCTTAGGTCACTTTGTTTCGCATAATGTTTTTAATATTTAGCTTTGTCATGCAGACCTTGGAGGCGAAAAACCACTCCTATCGGTCGAAGAGACTGAGGTTCTGGATAGGCTCATTGCTGCGGGCTTGGACTCAGAGAGCTTCGAGATAACCGACAAGCTACTCAGGAATCACGGACTCGCTCATTCCCTTGACATCGAGGTCATAAAAGGGGACCGCGTCGGGGTCCTAGGTGCAAAGGTCCTCCCGTCCGCCTTCCAAGTGCTTGAGCTCAGTAGCTAAGCCGAAGGTATGGTGGATTTAGAGCTCGTCCAACCAAAAAGGTCTAGGATTAGACCGGTGCCACATCGTTTGTAACCTTGAGCTCGAGTTCGCAGGTAGGGAGGTCGGAGTCGTGGCTGCCGTCACAATCTCAACAGCAACAACACCCACAACAACCCTAGTAGTAACAAAATAGCCAAAGACAGAGAGAACCAAAGCAACGCCTTCTCCTTCCACAGACGCAACAGTAGTGCCCCCCACAACAACCAGGGCAGCAAGCCTCCACCTCTCAGGATCGCGATCTGAACGGAGGTCGTGGGAAGGAGGTCGCGAGTGAGGTTCAAAAGGTCCTTGTTGTGGGCTCAAAAAAGAGACTCAACCAGCCTTCGCAGCAGGAGGACGATAAGAGGAAAAAGGCTAAGGTTCCCGAAGGGAGTCAGACTTGGAAGATCTGCTGGGAGGGACCTTTCGTTGGTCCTCTCTTGGACTCCATACCTACCCTCCTGGGTGCGGTCGCGAAGCCCCTGGATGATTCGAGGCTGAAATGGGCCGCTCTCTACGAGTATATTGCCAGTCACAGCTTGGTGGTAAGTTACTCTTTTTTGCATCTCAATTTCCCGGCTCACCTTTTTTCTTGAGAACTCTCATTTTTCCACAGCTTTCTCTCGCCTCCATGAAGCTCAAGCAGCAGCACTTGGATTTTGATGCGCAGTTAGATGCGGTGAACACATCTTTCCAGGCTGACTTCGTGAAGCTCGAGCGAGAGAAGAAGACTTTAGAGACCAAGCTCCTTTCAGCCTAGAAGGAGGTTGAGGGCTCTGAGGCGCATTTGAGGGAGGTGACAGAAAAATATAGACCTCGACGAGAAGCTCTGCCGGTCAAAGAATAAGTGGGAGGCTGCTAACTCAAAGCTCATCGGTGAGCTGAATAAAGCTAATGAGTGTTTGCAGGAAGCTTAAGACAAGCTGAAAGCGACAGAGGTGAAGCGGAAGCTGGCTGACGAATGGGCCGTCTGGTGCGAGGAGATTGCAAAAAGGACCATCGATGATATCAAGGCGGAGGTGGGGGCTCAGATGGACTCAGGACATAAAGAAGTCAAGTCTGACACCTGTTCGCCATTCTTGTACACTCTCTGGCTGAATCCCAAGATGGATTTCTCCTTCTTTGGTGCGCAGGCCGTCGAAGAGGTGAAATGGTACGCGGCCGAAGCTGCCACCCCGATTGATTCATCCGAGGTCGCGACGCCGACTGCTGAGGCCGAGCAATCTGGGGCTAAGCCCGGTAAGACTGCCGAGGCGCGGCCTTCGGAGGTTGTCGAGGTTCGTCCTACCGGAGTTGCCGAGCCTCAGCCAGCCCAGTCTGCCGACATCCCTCAGCCCGCTAAGACCCAGCCTGTCAAAGCAACCGCACCTCCTAGCTAGGATTCCCGCACACACATTTTTTTTTTTTTTTTTGTAACATGGGCATTTTTTCAATGAAATGGAACATTTTCTGTACTCGTGTATCTTGCTTTAAATTTCTTTATGAACTCAAGCCAATCAAACTCAAATTATAATGAAGTCCTGACAAAATAATTCTTGAATCAATCTTCACGATATAACTTGAAAAGAACTCCAGCAAACTTTCTGTATACCAGGATAAGCTCGAAAGATTAATTTGGAAGAAACCTTCAAGAATATAACTTGAGAATGAATCGTCCGATCATAAGTCTTGATAGACCCACAATATTCCCATCTCGCAGATTAACAAGCTTGAAGTAGCTCGTAAACGATAGTTGTAATAATCAATATGTCATGTGAGTCGCGAACAGTTATACTTAGGCAAATTAAGGCAACCCTTAGCCAGCACGTCTTGACAAAATAATGAAAACCTTATCGAGATATATGTTCAGGCAGATCGCCTTGTGATCTCGGTTAATGTACCGTGGCTGAGTAACTCGTGATAGATGATCAAGGCGCGTGCCCGGTAGGTCGCAAATAGTCTTATTTAGGCGAATTAAGACGGATCTCAGCTAACACGTTTTAATATGAAAAATTTGCTAGGATATGAGATTGTGTCGCGATCTCGACTAGCATATCGTGGTTCTTGACAAGTTTAACGAATCGCGAGTGAACACCCGGGTAGGTCGCAAACCATGGCTTAAGCCAAGATAAAGGGACCCCAGCTAGTGAAACTCCAACTTGTGTCGCCAAGTTATATGTTCAAGTGGATCAGAGGGTGACCCCAACTAAAATATCATGGCTTGTTATTTTGTTAACTTGCATGGCTAAGTTGTGCGTCCAGGTAGGCTGTATTACGACCTCAGCTAACACACCATAGCTTTTACAAATTTTAATTGAACCGAGAAGGAACACCCAGGTGGGTCGTAGACCATAACCTGAGTCAAGATGAGAGGACCTTAGCTGGTGAGCCCTGACTCGGAATCACTTATGGAAGTGGTTGCTCGGTAGGTTCCAAACCATGACATTAAGTCAAGATAAATGGTCATTAGCTCGCAATCCACGACCTGAGGGGGGACCAAGATGAATGCTCCGTTAAGCCGCAAATCGTAGCATAGTGGCTAAGTTGAATAGGTCCCAGCTTGCAAACCATGGTTTCTCAACCCCACACTTCAGGGATATTCAATCGAATATCAATAGGAATAAAGTTCAATGAAAATTCATAAATTTCAATCAGAACTATGAAGATTATTTTGTAATAAAAAGACGAAGCATAGGCAAGAATAGTTACATTCATTGGAAGTAAGGACGAAGGTGTTTCGCGTTCTAAGCCCGTGAGAGAGGAACCCCGTCCATGTTTGCTAGATGGTATGCTCTGTTACCCAGATTCTCCTTGATGATAAATGGACCCTCCCAGTTAGGGCCTAGGGTGCCATCACTCGTTGTTCGGGCTCCTGGGAGTACCAAGCGTAATACCAGGTCTCCGATGTTGTAATGTCGGACTCGAACCTTTTTTTTGTAATATCACGCCACCCTTTGTTGATAGACAACGACCCTTACACGAGCTACATCCCTTGATTCCTCAAGCAGGTCCAGATTTTTCGTTAGTAGCTCGTCATTGCGATCTGAATTGAAGGTGGCCCTTCAGTGAATGGCCACTTCTTTCTCAGTAGGGATTATAGCCTTTGATCCATATGCCATTGAGAATGGGATTTCTTCAGTGCTGCTTCGAGCTTTTGTTCAATAGGCCCAGAGCATTGTTTGTAGCTCATCCACCCAAGCCCCCTTTCTAGCTTCAAGCTTTTTTTTTAGGGTCAGCTTGATTATTTTGTTGACAGCTTCGACCTGTCCATTGGCCTGGGGCTGGTCCACGGTGGTGAAACTCTTCCAAATCTCCATTGATTTGCAGAATTGGATGAATTGCTCACTGGTGAATTAAGTCCCGTTGTCCGTTATTATTTGCTGTGGTACTCCGAACTTGCAGACTATATTATTCCATGTAAACGCTTGTACCTTCGAATTGGATATCTGCGCGAGCTCTTTGGCTTCTACCCATTTGGTGAAGTAGTCGACTGCCACTATAGTGTGCTTGCACCCTCGGCGGGTCAATGGGAGTGGCCCGATTAAATCCATGCCCCAAATAGCAAAGGGCCATGGGCAGCTCATCTGCTGCAGATAAGCTGGCATAGCTCGCAGAATCTTGGCGAATTTTTGGCATTTTTCGCATTTTTTGACCGTTTCTACGGCATCTTGCTTTATGGTGGGCCAATAAAACTCTTGCCAGGGGCCTTTTGTGCTAGTGAAAGTGCCCCAGCATGGTTACCGCAGTGACCTGTGTGTATTTCTCCTAGCACGGTCTGGCAGTCGGTGCCATCAATGCACTCAGGAGTGGGGCTGAGAACCCCCTCCTATACAGCCTATCATCATAGATGCAATATTGAGTTGCTCGAGCTCGCAGCTGACGTGCTTCTAATTTGTCTTTCGACAATTTTTTGTCTTGTAGATACCCAAGAATAGGAATCATCCATGAGTTTTGGGACACCGTGATCACCAACGTTTCAGCTCGTTGTTCTATGCTTGGGGTAGCTAGAAAATCCACAGGTATATCCCCCAAGAATTTCGCATCCCGGGTAGTTGCTAAGAGAGCTAGCGTGTTCGCATGAGAGTTCTGGGAGTGGGGGATCTGGCGCATTTCATATTTTTCAAAAGTGGCCAGGAGTTCATGTACCTTTTGTAATTATGCCACCATCTTTGTATCTCTGGCCTGGTATTCTCCCCATACTTGATTGACAACCAACTGAGAGTCACTGAAGATCTCCAAGGATTCAGCTCGTATTTCCTTCGTCAGGTGGAGCCCATCTAAGAGGGCTTCATACTCGGATTCATTATTGGTGGCCGGAAACCCGAACCTCAGGGTGCAGAGGATTTTGTGACCCTCAAGGCTTATTAACATAACCCTAGCTCTTGCTCCTTGTTCACTTGATGATCCGTCGACATATAATTCCCAGGATAGCCCTTTCTAGTTCTCCTATTCTTCGTCAATCGATCTAGTGAACTTGGCAATGAAATCTGCTAATGCTTGACCCTTTATCGTCGTCCTTGGTTTGTACTTTATATCTAACTGAGCGAGCTCGATAGACCATTTTAGTAAACGACTTGAGGTGTACGGCTTTTATAACATTTGCTTTAGCAGGTACTTGGTCAGTACTTCAATCTCATGAGCTTGGAAATTAGGTCTAACTTCCTTGATGCCATTATTAAACAGTAAGCCAATTTTTCAATCAGTGCATACCTTGTTTTTGCGTCGATCAAGCTTTTGGAGACGTAATATATGGGTGCTGCACCCCTTCTTCCTCCCGGACGAGGGTCGCACTAACGGCCTATTGTGATACTCCCAAATACAAAGTCAACTTCTCTCCCTCCTTGGGTTTGGCAAGCAGTGGGGCCCATCCCATGTATTCCTTCAGCTGTTGGAATGCAAACTCGCATTCTTCTGTCCATTTGAAGTCTTATGCCTTTCTCAGAAGCTCGAAGAAAGGGGCACACTTATCAGTTGCCTTAGAAATGAAATGGCTTAGAGCCGCAACCTGTCCATTGAGGCTCTGTACCTCATTTTTCTTTATGGGTGACCTCATGTCGAGCAAAGCCTTTATTTTATCCGGATTAGCTTCGATGCCTCTGTTGTTTACCATAAGCCCAAGAAACTTTCCAGAGGCTACCCCAAAGGCGCACTTGAGTGGATTGAGCTTCATTTGATAGCTCCTAAGGATTCCAAACATTTCTCTAATATCGAAAACATAGTCCGTTACTTGCTCAGATTTTACCAGCATGTCGTCAACATACACTTCCATGGTTCTGCCGATCAGCGCTTCAAACATCGTATTGACCAGCCTTTGGTAGGTCGCACCAACGTTCTTAAACCCAAAAGGCTTGACCTTATAATAATAAAGCCCCCGATCGGTAATGAACGAGGTGTGCTCTTGGTCGGTGGGGTTCATGGGGATTTGATTGTAGCCCGAATAGGCGTCCATGAAACTGAGAAGCTGGTGATCGGCTGTTGCATCCATGAGCTAATCGATTCTTGGGAGAGGAATGCTGTCCTTAGGGCAACCTTTGTTCAGGTCGGTGAAGTCAACGCAGGTCCTCCACTTCCCATTTTTCTTTTTCACTAGGACCGGGTTGGCCACCCAGACCGGGTAGTGGGCTTCTTTAATAAACTTGTTCGCCAGGAGTTTGGCCACTTTTTCTTTGAGAGTGGCGTAACGCTTAGGAGTCATTGGCTTGTAGCTGGATTGTAGCTAGGATCTACGTTAAGCCTGTGCAACATGACCTCCGGGGCTATTCCTACCATATCCTTGTGGTTCCACGCAAATACATCGAGGTTAGCTTTAAGGAAATTGGTAAGTTGGGATTTTACCTCGGAAGCTAGATTTTTTCCCAACTTGAGGCGTCTTTCTTCATCTGCCTCGCCGACTGAGATATCTTCGAGTTCTTCCACCGGACCGATGGCCCTGTCATAGTCAACCTCGCAGGGATCCAGGTCGTGATAAGCCCCCCCTTGGCTGGTCGGTCGCGGGTTGTCTTTTGTGATGACATTTACTTTCTTTCCTTTGGCGCCCATTTTGAGGGCATCTTCATAACAACGTCTTGCGAGGTGCTGCTTGCCTCGTACACACCCTATTCCATTGGGGGTCGGGAATTTCACTATTAGCGATCTGGTTGAAGTGACCAGATCCAGGTCGTTCATTGCCTGCCTCCCGAGCACGATGTTATATGCCGAGGGGCAGTCTATAATTAGGAACTCTGCCAAAGTGGTGGTCTGGCAATTTGCATCCCCGATGGTAAAGGGAAGGCTAATCCGACCGACAGGAATCACTGCATCACCCATGAATCCGTAGAGCGATTCGGGGGACAAGCTCAACTGTTCTGGTCCCAAACCCATCTGATCGAAGCACGCTCTGTACATTACATTTACCGAGCTGCCTGTGTCCACCATTATCCTTCGCACTTCGGAATTACCGATCTGGGCCCGTATAACGAGCGTGTCGTTGTGCGGCCAATGGATGTTTCTGGCCTCTTTTCCCGAGAAGACCATTTTTCCAGAATTGGGTCACCCCTATCTCGCTTCGCGGGAACCGACTGCTCGTCTGATCTTGCCAACAAGACATGGTTAGCTTCACGCACGTACTTGTCGCGAGATTTGTGGGAAGATCCCACGAGGTGAGGTCCACCATGAATCGTGTAGATAGTTCGCACAGCCGATGAGCGTTCATAATTAGAATGGGGTAGTTGCTGTGTTAGTGGTTGGCTTAGTTGATTGGTTGGTCGCACCACGTAATCTTTCAAGCGACCTCTTCTTATCAGATCCTCAATGGCGTCCCTTAGGGCCCAAAATTCGGAGGTGTTGTGGCCCTCCTCGTTGTGATACGCACATAATTTTTCCTTATTTCTGAATTTATTGGGAGTTCTTAGCAGATTGGGCTTCCCGAACTCCTCTTTGTTCTTTTTCATGGCGAAGATCCTTTCTTGGGGGTCAGACAAGGCACAGTAGCTGTCGAAGCACCGCGACTTAGTAGGTCGCTCATCTCTCTCTACCTTGTGAACTCGCTTGAAGACTTCATTGTTTGGGCGCTCCCCTCGAGCTTCCCTTCCGGCGTCTCCATTATTTCTTTTCTTGTTCTGGTTGGAGCCCCCAACTTTTTCTTTCTGCCCAATGGGTTTCTTTAACCTGAAGGCGTCTTCCCATCGGATCTCCTTGGAAGCTCGTTCATAGAATTCCCCCAAATATTTAATTGTGGTCCTGTAGATGCTCTCATAGAGCTTCCCATTTTTCGGAGGTCGGCAGAGATCGCCGTCAGAATACTTTCATCGGAGGGATCCTCAACATTGCTCACCTCGCATCTGAATCTTGCAATATAATTCCTCAGGGGCTCGTTTACTTTCTGGAATACTGTGGCGAGGTGAAAAGGTGGTGCAAGCTGCCTCCTTAGAGCCTTGTATTGATTAATGAATATCTGTTGGCACTCCTTCCAACTGCTGATGCTGCAAGGCGGAAGACTCCTAAACCAAGCTTGGGGAATATCACCAAAGATTGCAGGGAAGGCGCGACATTTAACTAGCGAGCTGGTTGTCTGCAAATCCATTTGTACGTTGTACGCATGCAGGTAATCATAGGGGTCGCTGTCCCCATTGTACTATGGCATGCTTGAGACTTTAAATCTTCGGGGGAGGGGGCGTCCTGTCCCCACGGCTATTATTCTGGCTGGCTGCGGACTCCTTGTCATTCTTCTAGCTGCCGAACCCTTTGATATAGTTCCTCCACAGTTGAGTTCGGGCCTGCGATCGCCTACTTCTTTCCCGAACCGGGGAGTGGTGATTTGGGATTGGATAATTATCCCCAATATCCTCTTCTGTAGGCGGAGGTCTTTCTTCTCATGGTTGGCGGACCCTCCGAGGTGAAGCTAGTGGATCGTGGGCAGCCCACGCTTGAGCTTGGGCTAGAATTCTGACCATGTCAGTGAGCTGCATCACTGTATTCTCTAACACCTCCTGGCGTTGCTGCCAGTCTCGGATCGTCCCTCTCCCGGTGATTTGGTTCGTGGGTTGAACAAGAAATTGTGGTGGTATATCGGTGGCGTCTCTGATTGGTGGTGGTAAAGGGATATCAGCTGTCAAAGAAACGGGCCCTCAATTTGGTGGAAAATCTCATGGTTTATCGCGGTGATTTTTTGGTGGGTCGACCGCCGCCTCGGAACTCCGAGTATTCCTTCCTCTTGCCATGGCTATTGATCAGAGCAGCCTCTTCCTTTAACGCCAAAATGTTGACGTTCAATTTCAACCGACCGTGATTTGTTTTGGGCCCCGGTGAGTAAGTCCAAAGTGCCAAGATGAAGAAAACAAAGGTTCTAGATATGAGTTAACATAAGAATTTTCACGTGGTTCAGCTAGAACGATGACTAATCCACGACCGCAGTCTGATTATTCTTTCAAAATGGCAGTGTCTGATTATTCCCCCCGTGCTCCTCATGATATCTTTGACTCCTATTTATAATGAGGGGCCTTTACAATTTGGATAGCATATAGAAATATAAAGATGATATAACGGGGGACAAACAGTCCTTATCATCTATACAAAACCGGGAATGAGATCCTCATCACGAGTAGCATGGGCTGTTGCAGAGAAAGTAAACGGACCCTACCTCTGACTTCTCAACAGCTTTGCTATTTGTGCAAGCTAGAGGTTTTAGGCCAGTGATTTGGATAGTCCAGGAAACTGAGGGTTTTACTGTGAGCTCGTTAGTCGGTCCTGGAGAGCTTGTAAGAGGCTTCACCGGAAGCTCGCAAGGAGCTCACTTTATGAGCTGCGAATTTTGGTGGTGTATGGACTTTCTTTGACGAGGTCGCCTGGACCTTCTAGACTCCGGGCGATTGGGCCGGCCCATTGAACTGAGTCTGGCCCATGAGGAGTGATGCGGGAAATGAGTATAACAATTTTCAATTGAATTTTTTTTTTCTATAATACACCTATGGTCTTTTTCAAGTTTTAGTAGCTTTTCTTTTCTCTTTAAATTTTTTTCTTCAATAACTCTCGCTTGTTCTTGTAGTATTTTCTTATTTTCATCTATTTTTGCCATGTTACATTTAATTCCATTTAACTTATCCAATAAAAGTTCACATAATGCTTTCTCATGAGTTGTATATTCATCATCAATCCAGTCAAACCATCTGCAATCATCATCCTGTCCACCAAACGATCCAACAATCAATTCCATTCACATTAACAACTTTTTCAATTATAAAAGATCAAATTACCTTATATAATTGACACCTTAAGAATTCCCTTCCAGGATTAACCTTACTCCATGATGTGTAACACCCAACAAATATACCATGCTCACACACAATTCTTTGATGCAAGATAAAGGAGTTGTTTGAAGCTTCACCCATTTTTAAATTGGAAGTCATCTTAACTAAGATAATAAAATTTGATTCAGTAAAATGATTGTACCTGAAAGGTTTTAACATTATTAATTCCTTCCAATTTATAGGCCATACAGTATGTGAAAAACATTACTCATGGATTAAGTGAATTAATAGATTGTAATGTCTAGCTGATATTGCATTTTTTGTAGCTATTGTTGTTTTATCAAGGTCGAGGTGGGCTGGTTCTATCTTCGTTGTCATGCATCAGTTTTGTTCGCTTCTACCTTCGTTGCCATGTGTCTGTTTTGTTGAGTTGGCTATCGTCGTCGTGCGTCGCTTGCTCGCTGTGCATCGCCTTCTGTCTTCCTCCTGTGCATTGCCATCACTGTCCATCGATGTCGTCAGCGTCGGTATGGGTTGCTTCAGTGGCTATCACCGTCACTTCCTCACCGTGCATCGCCTTTTGTCTCCCAGTGTGCGTCGCCGTCAGGTTCCTCCTCATCTTTTGAAACCCTAAGTAACAATTACTTAGGGTTTCAAAACACACAAGGCAAGACGACGTCGTTTTACCTTGTGCATTGCAACACCAACAAGGTAAAACAACGTCATTTTGCTGAATGGACACATTAACATGCCATTTTAGTTGCCACGCATGTTGGAGCACACGCTTGACCGATTGAGGATAAAATGGAAACCAATGTTAAAGTTCAATGAACAAATTAAAGTAAAACTCAAAACGAGATAAAATTGCAAAATGCTCACAAGTTTGCTTTGAGAAGAAAAAGATATATATATATATATAATTTTTATATATTTTTAAAATTTATATAAAATGAATATATGAAAACTGATCCATAAAGTTGTAATAGAGTTGAGTTGAGTAGAGCTTCGCTCAGTTCAAGTTTGGCTTATTAGGATTTTGATGAGTTCAAGCTTAAGCTAAAAAATGTATTCGAGTTTGAGTTCGTTAAAAATTTACTACATTCAATTTTGGCTCAAATTTGACTCGCCATTTTATTTTTGGTAAATTAAAGCCATTAAACTTTATTTTTAAGTAACAAAAAATATAACAAATATAAGTATATATTTTCAAAACAAATACAATAATATTGTTTAAACAAACATAAATATCTTTATCACAAATGCAAGGATAGATAATAAAATATTAAAATAATAATAAAAATATTTATTTCAATAGCTTGTTCTCGAACTTGTTTACAAACTTTGTTTATGAGCTTGTTGATTAGTTTTATTCACAAGTTGAATTTTGTGTTGGACCACTCATTTGTAACACAAATAAACTTTTATGCAGGAAAATGCTAACCACTAGTCTCATTTACAACACTATCAAATTGGATTGAGCAAAAATCTCTAACATCAGCTGTTTCGTTTTGAAATTTTTAAAAATTTCAATCTGATTTAACACCAATAAAAAAACCGCCGACCATGGACGTCAATTATTCTCTTACTAGAAGTGTATGATTGTTATTTTTACGAAAAAGAAGACATGAGATAATTCATTCTCAATTTCTCTTCATTATGTCGGCAAACTCAATACAGGCCCGACAGATAGCCTCTGCTGTTCGCTCGGACCTGAAAACCCTAACTTCGTTGCTTCCTCGCCCATTTCACCGTCAAAATCACTGGATCTATCGCAATCTCGATGCTTTAACCTTGATTTTAACCTAACGTTTGCTTTTCTCTGTGCGACCATAATCATATTGATATTCTGATCTCGAAACCTTAACGGTTTTTCCTCTGTGGGTCCTGTGATTACCAGTGCTTTGGCACAGTCGGATTTTTTATCATGTCGAGGGAATTCAATGTCCCGCCGGTGGTTTTCCCTTCCGGCGGGAACCCTGGCGCCGCGGTGCAACAGAGGCGGCCGACGGCACCATTCCAGCCGCCGCGATCCGCAAACCCTAGCATTCCCTTCATGTCGTTCGACGCTGCCTCCGCCGCGGCGTCCACTTCCTTCTCTGCTCCGCAGTTTGGCAACACAGTGGGAATTGGCAGTGTGTTCGAGGACGAGCCGCCGCTACTCGAAGAGCTTGGGATCAATACGAGGCAGATTTGGAGTAAAACTGTCTCGATTCTGAACCCATTTAGAGTTAAACCGGATCTTCACGAAGATGCGGATTTGTCTGGGCCGTTTCTGTTTCTGTTGGCGTTCGGGCTGTTCCAATTGCTCGCTGGGAAGCTACATTTTGGAATTATACTGGGTTGGGTTACTATGGCGGCTCTGTTTCTGTATGTGGTGTTTAATATGTTGGCTGGCCGAAATGGGAACTTGGATTTGTACCGGTGTTTGAGTTTGGTCGGGTACTGTATGTTGCCTATGGTGATTTTATCGGCCATCGCTTTGTTCCTTCCCCAAGGAGGGGTGGGCATTTTCCTGATGGCTGGTGTGTTCGTCATATGGTCGACGCGAGTTTGCACTAGGCTTCTGGTTGAGCTGGCTTCTTGTGGGGATGAGCACCGCGGACTGATTGCGTATGCGTGTTTCTTGGTCTACATGCTTTTCTCTCTCCTAGTAATATTTTAAATAGATTTTAATGGTTTAGCGTGTACTTCAACTATTCCAATTACATTTTTGCAATTATATCTGGGATGTTCTTCAGACGTCTTGGTTGTCACGTTTTACTGTGGAAATATTACTTCTTTGGATAGGTTTACTGCTATAGAAATAGTTTACAGGACCATCAGCTGTAACATGGGAATCTGACAAAATCAAAGGAATATTCTATCCTTGTCTCATTTCTAGCTTTAAGATGTTTTATTTTTCGTTTGATATTTGTGTTTTTACCTGCTACAAATACGATTCTTACGTAGATACCTATGCAAGCACATATGTTTGTTTTGCATTGATCTTGATATTAATAGGGAAGGCTGTGTGGTTGACATTTTAGTTTCTCTTTTTCCCTCTCTGGTCAGCCTTTACGAAGCTCTCTTAACTGAGGACATAGAACTTAACCTGTAAATAGGCAGAGTTTACGAGTTCTCTATGTATGGAATCTTTAAGTAGCCATACTTGTCCTTTATATTCTTTCATTTTTCAACTTGTTAATATAGTCTCACTTTTTCATATAAGAATTCTCCTAGGGCAATGTCGAAATTGAAAAAAATTAAAAAATGAGGATCAACTGCATGTCCGGTTACATTTCATTTTATTTGAACTTGAAGTTAATGGCTTCAAAATTTGTATTCTTATTTTTATGGAAACCTTTATGGATTTCTTTTGGTATGGTGGGGCTTGTTGTGTACAATGTTTGTTTTTTTCCTCCTTTTATTTGTTTTAACTGTGCTTGTTAGTCATTATATTTTTTTTTCCTTTAAATTTCATTATTTAAGGAAGTCAAAATGACATGCTTTTCTTGTGTGGGGATGGGGAGGAGATGCAAGCCAGGAACTAGGTTTTATGAATTCAATTTGTCTGTGCCACTGTTACCATCCAAGCATCCACTTGAATAATTGGGTTTTGATTTTGTATGTATTGTCCAAGGTGATAAATAACTTCAACTTGGAATACTGTTAGGTGCATAAACTGAATAGTTTATTTCTGTGCCATTAGTAAGATACGTACTGGAGGTATGTCAAATGAATTTGCACTATTTTTGTTTATTTGTTAGTTAGTGGATGTGATCATAGATTGAGATGGTTGGTGTCAACCCATTCAGTGGGATTAAAGCTTGCTGCTTCTGTTACTGTGGATGCGTTTAAAGGGGTTGAAACTCTAAAATATTTTTTCATTGAACATTATTTAGTCATGGTCTGATTTTCACTGTTTATCGCCTTCTTTTGCATCCTTCAAATTATTTAGATTGAGCATCTTTGAAATTGTTATGTAAATTTATGGAGATAAAGAGTTCATTAGTGCATTTCATGGATGGATAAGCCTTACTTTGTTAATACTTAATTAAGCAATTAGTTTCTTATCATCCATAATGACTGTCCTTTTAGGCATATGTTTCATATTATGAACAGGTTGTCATTATTGTGAATTCATTTTTCATATATTAAACCTTTTCTGAAGCCTGTACATTCTTGATGAAAAATTTCATTGCCTAATAATAGCAAGAAAATGATCGTGTGAACATAAATGAAGAGGGAAACATATACCTTTTAAACCCATTGAGAAACTTCAAAGTGTAAAACACAGGGATATTGAACAGAAGGAAAAGTTCAAACTGGGTGGGGTGGGTTTTTGTTTTTTTTTTTCGGGGGTGGGGGGGCGGGGTTGGAGAAGAGAGTGCAAGGGAAGACTTTTGAACGCTCAACAAAGGGAAGAGAGTGTGAGACAGTGAACTCCTGTAGGTTTTGCAAGGTTCTTAGGGAGTATCCTCCATCCTTTGGAGATTAGGAGCTGTGTTTAAAAAAGTGCAGTTTATGTGCAAAGCACAGCATGCTTAGGGCTTTTTGTAGGTGAAGCTTAGCGACTTTAGCTGTGCACGATTAAGTTGCACTTTACTTGAGCTGCGAAGTGCTAAAAAGTGTGCTTCAGTAATACACTTGTGTTTTTTTTTTTTCTTTTTTTAAAATCAGAGAATATGAATTGTTGGATTTGTTTAAATTTTTGCAGTGGTGTAGATGCTTGTATGGAATCCTTACTAAAAAAAAAAAGCTGTTATCAGATCTTAATAAGATCTGAATCATGCATACACTCACCCCCCCCCCCCCCAAAAAAAAAAAAAAAAAAAAAAAAACGAAGAAGACAGAGCTGTATTTTTCGAGCAATAAATATTGAAGGAATAGTTAAATATGTGTACATTAGGGATTTCTAATTTATTCCTGATTGCTGTAAAACAGGAATTGTTGATTGATTAACGACTGATTGATTGGAGATTGCTGTAAATTAGGGGTTGATTGATTTGGGATTGTTGTGAATTTGGGATGATTTTTGTTTGTTTTTTTTGCTATGATTATATGAGCTTGTAAATGGGTATAAAATATAAATGAAAAATGGTATCTCATCTTTTGTTAAATTGCAACTCTCATTCTTATTTAGTTTTTTAATGATTTTTTTTAATAGTTTATATTTTTGATGCTTCTAAAAGTTTATACTCCTTATTTCTTTTTGTTGGATGAGAATGAGGTTCCAAGTGGAAAGAGAAATCTGAGTTAAAGAGGAGTGTGGAAGCTTTGCAACACTCTGGAAGAGATTAAATCAAATTATCTTAAGTTGTTTAAATCATGTTTCAGTTGTAGATAATTGTTGTAAATTTGTATTTTATATTTGTTTTATCTCCTAAACTTTAGGAGATAATTGTTCATAGATTTTAGGAGTAGATTACTCAAATCCTTTCCTACTTTATAGGAAAGAGATTAAGTTGTAACCTATATATATTTTCAAAGCCCTTTCAATATCAATCTAAGCAAGCATTCTCGATTTCCTAAGGCTTGTTTCATGATATCAGAGCCCAGGTTCGATCAGAAGCGGCAGTGACTTCTTTCAGTTTCGATCATGGCTGAAACAACCAAATCCAACCCTAACCGAAGCCTCAGCCACCAATTCTTCGAGAACCCTTCTCCCACTTCCATCTTCATCAAATTTCTCTACAACACCTATTGATAATCACCCTCTACAAATTACTCAGCATAAGCTAAATGGAAGTAATTTTAGAGAGCGGTCTCAATCGGTAATGTTAGTGATCAAGGGCTAGGGCAAGGGCAAATCCAATTATCTAACTGGATCTATCCTCACTCCACCATCCATGGCATCCACCTATGCCCTTTGGGAGGTAGAGAATTCAACTATCATGGCTTGGTTGATCAACTCTATGGAGCCAAAAATTGGGAGAACATACCTATTCTATAAAACGACAAAATAGATTTGAGAATCAGTCCAAGAGATGTACTCGAACTTGGAGAATTCATCTCAATGTTTTGAAATTCGACCTGCCATTGGGACAACCAAACAAGGTATGAGCAGTGTTATTGAATATTTTAATGTTTTGGTGGAATTGTGATATGAAATGGATATGTTTTATACCATTAGCTGGGCATCTCTAGTTGATAGCAACAAATACAATAAGATGATAGAAAAAGATCGAATTTTTGACTTCCTACATGGCCTTAATCCCGACTTGGATGAAGTTTGAGGGAGAATGTTGGGCACAAAGCCCTTTCCATCTCTTAAGGAAGTATTTGCGGAAGTAAGAAGGGAGGGAAGCAAGCGTAAGGTGATGCTTCAGCACCTTACGCTATCAAATAGGGAGAACTTCTTGCCAAGACTCAAGGAAGGGAAAAAGTATGGTGTGACCATTGCAAGAAACCCTATCACACTAAGGAGACCTGTTGGAAGATCCATGACAAACTAGCAAATTGGAAGCCACAACCCAGGAAGGGGAGCCCCAGATCTACATATAATGCAGAGGTTTCAGCAAAAACTAAACCTAATTTTAACCTATTCGAAGATCAGATACAAGCCTTGTACAGGCTCCTCAATCAAGGTACATCCCAATCAAGTTCTAATAATCCACAGTCCACTGCATCAGTAGCCTTGCAAGGTAATTTCTAACACTACTCCTTAGCTTCTAAAAGGTTTTCTAAGAACATATCAGTAGTTGATATTGGTGCATAAGATCATATGACAAATTCTACATGTTCTATGACTGATTATATCTTATGTAACTCCTCCCTCAATATATCTATGGCTTATGGAACCACCTCACTTGCTTTGGGAATGGGAACAATATGTATATCTAAATTGATGCTCAATTCTCTATTATATGTTCTTGGTTTGCAACATAACTTACTATCAGTCAGTCGAATCACCAAGGATATGAATTGTAATGTAATCTTCTACGTCTCCTATTGTGTGTTTCAGGATCAAGCCTCATGGAGGATGATTGGTAATGCTAAGGTGTTGGACGACCTTTACTGTCTTGCAGGAGATTTCTCTAATTCTTCTTCAAATAAAGTTGTCCTAATCGTGACCACCAATGCCAAAGTCTTGTTATGGCATAAACGTTTAGGACACCCTAGCTTCCCTTATCTAAAATCTTTGTATCCCTATATTTTCAGCAATAAAGAGTAGATTCTTTCACGTGAACAATGCACTCTTGCAAAATAGCCTAGATTACATCATCCTATTCAATTGTATAAGCCTTCTAAACCTTTCATTTGATCCATAGTGATATATGGGTCCCTCTAAATGCCCTAATATCATTGGTTCTAGATGGTTTATTACCTTCATCGATGATCATTCTAAGGCTTGTTGGGTGTATTTAATGAGGGAAAAATCAGAAGCTAGTAACATATTCAAAAGATTTCATAAGTTTATTATGAATATGTTCCAAACTTCTATTAAAATCCTTCAAACCGACAATGGTCGAGAGTATTTTTCACATGATTTCACAAACTATTTGGCCGAGCATGGTATCTTTCACCAAAGCTCTTGTCCATGTACACCCTACAAAATGGGGTAGTTGAAAGAAAAAATTGACATCTCCTAGAGGTGGTTAGATCTATGATGTTTACCACTGATGTCCCTCACTCCTATTGGGGAGAAGTTTTTTTCACAGTTGCTTATTTAATCAATCGTCTACCCTCTAAAACTTTGCAATTCCAAACCCCCCTTAGCATCCTTTTCACTCTATATCTGAATGCCTCTTAACATTTTTTCCATTGATCCTAAGGTCTTTGGATGCATTGTGTATGTTCACAACAATGCTCTATCTCGAACCAAATTGGACCCTAAAGCTCACAAATGCATCTTTGTTGGGTATTCACCCTCTCAAAAGGGATACAAGTGCTATTGTCCTACCAATCATAGATATTTTGTTTCTACCGATATTATTACCTTCTACGAGGATCTTCCATTTTATCCCATCACAGGCACAAAACTAGTCTCTACTGATCCTCTTCCCTCCTTCTTTCCCATTGATCCTATCCTACCAGTATGTTCTCAAGGGAAAGCATCCTCACCACCTTGTGATAACACACTGGCAGAATCTGTTGTTTCTCTTATTGAGCCTGCACATTCTTTTCCCCCCTCTGTTTCTCATACCTCTGAATCTCCTCATCATTCTGGGTATGAGAAAACAGGTTCTAGCCCTAAATTTGGTCCTTATCAGCCTTCCTCACATACAACAAATGATAACCCTATGTTTTTTTTACTCTAGAAGATCGAAAGGCCGACCAGAATCAAAGCAAGACCAACCGTTACTCTCAGATGCTAGTCCATTAGAAGAGAATATGGTTAATGATGAGGGGATTGTAACACTCAGAAACAACACTGACAACAATGCTACAGAGGAAGATGGTTTGGATTGGGCTGTTCCTATAGCTCTGAGAAAAGGAGTAAGGTCATGTGTCAAATATCCTATGTCTAACCATTTAACATATGCCAAATTGTTTCCACCGTTTAGGGGATTTGTGGCTAAGATTGACAGCACTGAAGTTCCTAAAAGTATTTAGAATGCTATGAGTGATCCTATGTGGAGAGTGGCTATGATGGAAGAAATGGCTGCCTTAGTGGGAAACAAGACCTGAGAGATTGTTCCATTGCCTCCAAACAAGAAACCAATTGGATGCAAGTAGGTATTTACAATAAAACATAATGCAGATGGGAGTGTTGAGAGATACAAGGCTAGATTGGTTGCCCAAGGCTTCACTTAGACCTATAGGATTGATTATGAGGAGACATTTGCACCGATTGCTAAGCTAAATTCTATCTGAGTGTTATTATCTATTATTGTGAATTTGGATTGGCCCCTCTTCCAATTCGACATTAAGAATGCTTTCCTTAATGGCGATTTGGATGAGGAAATCTATATGAAGGTTCCCCCCGGTTTTGAGCATGCGGTTGATAATGGAAGTGTGTGCAAGCTAAAGAAGTCCCTTTATGGATTAAAATAGTCACTGAGGGCCTGGTTCCATAAATTTGACATGACTCTCAACCAATTAGGGTATAAACAAGGACAATCTGATCACACCTTGTTTATTATACCCACTGAAAATAAAAAAAGGCTATATTGATTGTTGATGATATTATTGTGACAGGGGATGATTTGCAGGAAATTAATAACCTAAAGAAGCAATTGAAGGCTGAGTTTGAAGTAAAAGACCTGGGAACCATGAGATGTTTCCTAGGCATGGAGGTGGCTTGAAGCAAAGAAGGCCTACTCATCTCACAACAAAAATATACCCTTGATTTGCTAAAGGATACAGGAATGATGGCCTGCAGACCAACTGGAACTCCCTTGGAAAAGGGCAGGAAAGTTGAAGAAAATGGTGACAATGCTTCGGTGGAAAAAGAGAGGTATCAAAGGTTACTAGGAATATTGATTTATTTGTCACTAATAAGGCTAGATATAGCCTATTCAGTAAGTGTAATCAGTTAATACATGCATTCTCCTACTCAAAGACACATGAGGGATGTTCATCATGTTCTAATATACCTAAAGGGGACACCAGGGAAGGGATTGATGTTTAAGAAAATTGAAAATAAGGGAATTGAAGGCTATGTGGATGTTGATTGGGCCAGTTCTAGAGAAGACAACCGGTCAACTTTAGAGTATTGTATCAAAGTTTGGGGAAATGTAGTTACATGGATAACCAAGAATCAATTGGTTGTGGCTCGCAGTAGTGCTGAAACCGAGTTTTGTGCAATTGCTCGTGGGATATGTGAGGTGATTTGGTTGGAAAGGCTAATGGAAGACTTGGGGATACCTTTATCTTAACAAAGAAAGGCATTTAGTGATAGCAAATCAGCTATTAGTATTGTTAAAAATCTGGTGCAACATGACCGAATGAATCATGTGAGAATAGACCGAAGTTTTATAAAGAGAGAAATTGAAGAAGGAGAGATAAGTCTGTCTTATATACCTTCCATTGATCAAGTAGCTGATGTTTTAATAAAGGTGGTTGCAAGACCATGTTTTGTGTCCCTAATTAGCAAGTTGAGAATGACTTTCATCTATTCACCAGTTTAAGGGGGAGTGTTGGATGAGAATGAGATTTCAAGTGGAGGGAGAAGTCTAAGTTAAAGAGGAGTGTGGAAGCTTTGTAACACTCGGTGAAGAGATTAAATTAGATTAAGTTGTTTAAATTATGTTTCAGTTGTAGATAATTATTGTAAATTTGTATTTTATATCTGTTTTATCTCCTAAACTTTAGGAGATAATTGTTCCTAGATTTTAGGAGTAGATTACTCAAATCCTTTCTTACTTTATAGGAAAGAGATTAAGTTGGAACCTGTATATATTTTCAAAGCCCTCTCAATATCAATCTAAGCAAGCATTCTCAATTTTCTAAGGCTTATTTCACTTTTATGTCTTGTGGAGATCATGGGTGGCTGATTAATTGGCCCTGCTAGCTGTCTAAAATTAATGTGTTTCCTATTTGCTAGGTTTCCTTATGCTGTAAATTCTGTAAAGTCAATGTGTCTCCTTTCTGAGCAGAGAATAAATCTTTTTGTTTAGCTGTAGGTTATGTTTGGTTATGAGCTGCATGGGGTTGAGAGAGTCAAGAGTTTGGGAAGGCAACCGATTGATGATGGATGTGGCAGTTAGAACTGCTTCTCCCCAATAGTGTTTAGGAACATTGTGGTGGAAAAGAAGTGCTCTAGTAACAACCAATAGATGCTCATTTTTCCATTGGCTACCCCATTTTGTTGAGGAGTATAGGGATAAGAGGACTCATGGATAATCTCTTTTTGTTGGGAAAAAATTGATAGGGTTTGGTTAAAGAAATCTTTAGCATTATCAGATCTTAGTTTCTTGATTTTCACTCCAAATTGAGTACTAATTATGTTATAGAAGTTAGGAAAAATAGTGTTCACTTCAGATTTATTTTTCATAAGGAATAACCACATCACTCGAGTGCAATCATCCACAAACACTATACACCTCCATACCCTAGAAATATTGGGAACGGTTGCAAGGCCCTTAACATCACTATGAATGAGAGAGAATGGAATAAAAGTTCTTTTATTCAATGAATGATAAGTCACTCTCTTATGTTTAGCAAGTTCACAAATTGAACACTGAATTTTTTTAACATTAAGACCCCTAAATAAAGCTGGAAACATGACCCTAAGAGTAAAAAATAAGGGGTGACCAAGGCGATGGTGACGTAACTAGATCTGATCTCTACTAGATTGCACCAAACATGACACATAATTCACCTTTTCCTTTTTCTCCTTCTCATTTGGTCCCTCAAGATAGTATAGGCCAACCCTAGACTTAGCAAGCCCAATCATCTTCTTCGATTCTTGTCCCTCAATTTCATAGAAAGTAGGATAAAAATTAGCACTGCAATTGTTGTCTAGGACCAGTTTTTGAATGGAAATAAGGTTAGCGAATAATTTAGGAACATGGAGAACATTCTTTAGTATAAGATACTCATTGAGAATGATATCTCCTTGGCTGACAACGGTGGTTAAAGATCCATCTGGCAAGGTTATTTTCTTGGAACTTGAACAAGGGTTGTAGGTAATGAAATAATGGGAAAAAGGGGTCATATGATCTGTTGCACCAGAGTCTAGGATCCAAGAGTTAGGTTGGGTTATTCCCGAAGCATGTAGGGTAAGAGAATGAGGTACCTTTTGCTTTTTTGTCAAGAGATTCTAGAAAATTCCTTCGCTTCTCGATTTCTGCCCAGTTGATATCCAAGCCTTCTCCTTGTTCTGAACCTTTTTGTTCTGCTTGCTATTGGCTGCTAGTCATATTAGCCATATAGGCTTGGCTTTGTCCCCCCAGCTGTCCTCCTTTGGCCCCCAACTGTCCTCCTTTGGATGGTTTTTCATGTTACTTCCAACATCTCTTTATGGTATGCCTAGGTTTTTTATAGAAGGTACACCATAGAGAGTCTTTATCCCTAGCTTTCTTCTCCTTTGTAGGACCCTTGTTAGGAGCCTTTAGTGATACTAGTGCTGATCTCTCTATTGGAGAGTCGTTTAGCCTCTCTCCCCTTCTCCCTTCTTCAACCTGGATTATAGAAATTACTTCATTTAAAGGGGGTAAATCTTCCTTACCAAGAACTTGAACTCTTACCGCATCAAACTCCATATTAAGTCCAGCCAAGAAATTGTAGGTTCTTTGTTTCTCCACAGACCTTTTTCGTAATGTTGCATCTTCATTGCCTTTCATCTTGAGGCATTGGTAATGATCCAATTCTTGCCATAAAGTTTGCAGTGTATTGTCATACTCAGTGATAGACCTTACGCCTTGTTTGGTGGCAGCAATCTTGGTCCTTACTTTGTAAATCTGTGCAACATCTTTCACCTTGGAATAGGTGAGCTTGATTGCCTCCCATATGTCTCTCACAGTTGTTAAGAACATTATTGTATCACTTATCTTCGGTACCATTGAATTCCATAGCCATGACATCATTAAGGAATCCTCCTCATCCCATGCTGCATGCAAACATAGGATCTTCCTCATTAAGACTAGTGCCCAAGAGATGACTTAGTTTCCCTTTTCCCTTGAGAAAAGTACGGATCAACTGTAACCACTTCAAATAATTTTTCCCATTCAACTGGTAGGCTGCCTAGAGATTTTGCAACTCTCCTCTATTGTCCGCACTGCTTGTTCTAGCAAATGGAACCTCTGTGGTGCTTCTGGTTTCCATTGTCTCCGGTGTTGGATTCGTGTTAGAGGCAGTAGACATCCTATCTTATCGGGTGAAGGGATAAATGATCAAAGATCGGGTAAAAAAGGAAGCCAAAGAAGGCTTATCGAGTGAAGAATGGAGGCAAAGGAGGCCTTGATTATCCACCCAAGGTGGTGGTAACTAAGAAAGGCACTGGAGACTGGAAAAAGAAGACCTTTAGAAGGCCGACTTTGATACCATGTTAAAAGGAACTTTGAAGAGAATAGAATTCCTTGATTCTTCCATTTCGTGTGTATGCTAATAAATATACAAGAAATCTCCTAATAATTCTCCTAAAACTAGGAATAGATTACAATCCTAATTAGTAGGATTAGATAACTTTACAATTTACAAATTTACATAAGAGATTAAAAAACTTAAAAAAATAAATAAGGCTTTATCTTCTAATCGGCTCCTTATCCTTTTCTATTTGATAGCCAATCATCCAGCTTTAAAATTCGATCGTTGACAGGTTACCTAATTAGTATAGATGTATCTTTCCATTTTAGGTTTCCTAATTAGCTGTAGGTTTCCTAAGTGAAGATTGTTCTCTGTATATTTATACCAATCATAATGATAAAGAAATTAAGTTCTTCTTCTCAAATATTTCTATTTGTTCGCTTCACTTAGCTTAAGTGTGTGCTTCTCTTTGCGCTTTAGCTCTGTGGCCTTCTATGCTTAAGTGCGCCAGCACTTTTGTATGATTTTTGTCTTGTGTTGGGAAATTTGAAAGTGCTTGCCTGATGGATAAAATGGAGGTAGGAGGTATTTTATTTTGGTAGGAGGATCTCTATGAGGGATGAACTACATCTATGTTTGGGATGGAGGACATGGATTTCTTCTTTTGAATTATATTCTTTAACGTTTGGGAATTAAAGTCTCCAAGACAATTTGACCTCTTATTGGATGTTACTGAGGTGGCCTCATGGTTGGAACTTAATTTGAAGTTGTTTGATGGCAGGAGGGAAGGAGAATCTTATACAAATTGACTTAGATTCTTAACTAGAAGGGGAAGATTTTCTCTTAGTCCTGCTAGGCTAGTGAAAAGGTTGCATGGATCCATATCCAAATGCAAAAATGCTTTGTATTTACATTGTGGATCTTGAATGGAACGTTCCAATCCCCATTAGGGTCTATTTAAGAATATTTAGTTATTCACATTCACATTTTCTGACTGAATTTTCTGCAGTCAGAAAATGTAACACTCGAAATTATCCTCATTTTTTTCTATACAAGCTCTGCCAAGCCTTAATAACAACAAATGTTCTATAACAACAACGGAAGCAAAAATAATTTTAAATATACATTTCAGGAGGTCTTCTTCCATAATACTTAGAACATACATTTAAATTAGAACATGGCAGTTATGCCCCTGCTCCCAACACACTCCAAGATCTTTTCGGTTAGGATTGCTCTGTACACATAGCTACACACAAAACTCTAGCCACGGCGGCTAGCACACAACCAAGTCTACGTTGATACCTGGAATGATGCGAAACAAGAATGAGACACAAGGCACGGCAAGCATAATAAACAAAGGCATGGAGGATTTGAAGTAACAAGAATCATCAACAGGAATCAACAACATGAATCAATGCAACATGCCTCTCGATATGGAACCACGAGGTAACATGAGTCATCATAGGATAGAATGATCAATGCGAGTAAGTAACACATAACTATCAGTAGCATCAAATGCCACTACGCCAAGTACCCATAAGATGTAGCAAGAATAAAGGAAAATAGGAGGGTACAAGGTCAGAGGTAGACTCACTCACACACCACACACAAACTATGCCATGAATCACAATTCGACCCACCGGTTACAAATATACCCATGCATCAATGCACACATAATGAGCTGAACGGCCCCACATACGACACGCACATTGGCACCTGGGCTCTTTATACAAACTTGTCCACAACCATGTACTAGCTGGCACATATTCATGAACTGGAGCTCCCATAACAACCTCTCAAGCCGATGCTCGCATATCATCCTCTTGAGCCGAAGCTCGCATGGCAACCTCTCGAGTCGAAGCTTGCGGGTACCCCGTAGATAAATCCGCTGCGCGCATCAATAACCATGCAATGCATCACATAGAAAATGCATGGCGGTGTAAGCATAAATGTGATACAAAGCCCTCACAAAACTAGGCATCAAGCCATCTTCGCCCACATTGGAATACATATGCAATGCAAATGCCCTACTAGGTATGCATGCTAGACTCTCTATGATGCTCATGCCTTTGCATACACAATTTATGAACCCCCAATGCTACCACTCATGTCCATGTGACCATCGAACAAGACATTAAAACACACATTAGTAGAACCAGTCGACATCATTCCAGCCCCAATCGACAACTTGTGCATTTCCAATCTAACAGTCGACATCTAGCGCCCATTCATCTGACAGTCGACAACTCGACATAGTCGGGCGACTGCAACAGTGGAATCACCTCAAGAACGGTTGACATTTCCGACAAAACGGTAGACAGTCCTTGCCACTTATAACCCGATCTAACATATGCAAAAGCACTTCCATGCAAGCAACACCAAAATCTTGCATGTTTGTAACTTAGCCAGTAAAAGCATCATTTCTTTAAAAATAGAGGGTGAACCGAACCCTATTAGGGCTTTTTGAACAAGATTCATCAAATATTCAAGGAAGAGAACAAGGTCATACATGATAGAGTAGGCAAGAATCGTGATATCAAGCTTAGGAAGAACAACCAAACAAAAGGATTTCAATAAGCAAAATTCCAGAAATTCCAGGTTTCTAACTGATTTTCAAGGACTTTTTTCAAGCTCGATACTTATTAGTCAAATACCACAAACCATAGGTTGAAATTGAAGCTCAAGAAGTCCAGTTTCTAAAACAGCAAACGGATTTGAAATCAGAAATATCCACAGAAAGTTATGCCCAAAAAATCGAAGCATGGTTGGACTACGTGGAAACAGTAAAACTCTTGGTTTTAATAGAGATTCACAAGGCCATAACAGGCTCAAAACCTAGCCATATAATTCCAATCATAGTTGTTGAATTGAGAATCGAGGTTCAAATTCCTTATTTTATGAATTGTGAATCAATAATCAAATTGTATCGTAAGATTCAGTGCACATTTTCAATTTCAATTATAAATAATATATATCCATAGAAAATAAATAAAATATATTAAAATTATACCAAAAGAATATTCATGTTGCCTTTAAATTTAAATTGCACTAAATCAAACCACTTTCAAATTAACAAGCTATAAAAAAAAAAAAAAGAAAAAGAAAAAAACTACAAGTATTAGTATTAGGTTACTAATAAATTCCGCTGTCCATAATCTTCACTAGTTATCAATCATCTTCATCTTCAAGTTCAAGAGCATCATAATCTTCATCATTTTCATCATCTTCTTTGTCTTCAAACATAGCCAAATCCACTTGCTCTCCATCCTCTACATCTTCCTCACCGTCAATCATTTCTAAATTCAATTCTTCTTCCATTTTTTCTTCAACAACTTTTCTTTTTCCTTTTTCCTTTTCTATCTAGCTTTAAGTTCCTTGGCCCTATATTATACAATATAACATATTAGAATTTAACTCAAACTTACACAAACACATTAACTTAGTTTTAGAAAGTAAGAAACTATAAAGTATAGATTACCTCTTCTATTATTACTTGGTTGAATATCTCCATCATCTTCAAAGCATTCATTAGCATCCATCCATGAATTATCTTAGGGTAAACAAGAGTTTTCTTGTTCAGTGATCCATTCATCATCGAACTCCATATCACTCAAACAAATAGGATCATAATTTTTGTTGAGTTGTATATAGAGATAACACTTACGTGTGTATTCTAGACTTAGGGTTAGTCCTATGTCATGACTTATGTCATGCTTATGTCATGGCTTATGAATGTTTGTGTATAAATATGCATACATTCTACTAGTTAATACATGAAAAATATTTTCAATCTCTCTAAGTTTCACATGGTATTAGAGCTGGTGAGAGAATTCTTTCCCGCTATGTTATCCCTCCAGCAGTGCCTTTCTTCTCAATACTTGTTGCTCCGGCGCCTGTGAGCTCCCTACCTTCATCTCTGTCATGACCAGATTTGCCTAGATCAAGCTAGATCTGCCCAGATCTGACCTTTAGATCTGTCGCCCACAGCCATCCGTCACGCCTACAGCCATCTTCATCCTTGTTGCTGTCATCGCTGCCTGCGGCTTGCTCTGCCGCTGCCATCGTCATTGTTGTTCACAACATTTGTTGTCGCCACCGCCCTCGAACTTTGCTCTCGACGCTGTTACCTGCGATCTCCTCTACCAGCCGCTGCAACTGCAGTTGTTGCCGCCATCAAACACGGCAAGATCTCTCCAGGTCCGGCCTC
Source organism: Diospyros lotus (assembly GCF_014633365.1). Lineage (NCBI taxonomy): Eukaryota > Viridiplantae > Streptophyta > Magnoliopsida > Ericales > Ebenaceae > Diospyros > Diospyros lotus. The sequence continues at coordinate 18,449,894 of NC_068344.1, forward strand.
TTTCGCCGCTGTTGCCCATATTTGGCTGCCACCCAGATCTGTAGCGGCTAGATCTGCCCAGATTCGGCCAAATCTACCCAAATCCGGCCTCTTCTGCCGCTGTTGCCTAGATTTGGCCGTCGCCCAGATCTGCAGCCTTTCTTGTGAGTCGTTGACCATCGAATCTGACTTGCCTGCGACTGTCGGCCACCAGATCTGACTCGCCCACGATCGTCTTCCACTGGATTTGATTCGCCCGTGACTGCTAGCCACCAAATCTGCATCACCTGCGACTGCTGGCCACCAACTCTTGTCGGATCCCACTAGATCTAGCTCCTCACTATTGGATCTGCTTTGACCGCTCCCGCTGCTGCCTTCATTACTCAGATCTCCAGCCATTGCACCTCCTCTAGATCTGACCACTTGTGTCCCAAAATTTCTGATCTGCCAACATGTGCGATCTTTTCAATTTGGCCTTTCAGATCTATTTTGACCTGACCAAGTGTAATCCATTTTAGATCTGTTTAGCCTAGATTTGATAGATCCATTTCAGATCTGTTTAACCTAGATCTCACCCAACAAATCGGATCTATTTAGCCTACATCCAACAGATCCATTTCAGATCTGTTTAACCTAAATCCAACAGATTTGCCATTAAACATGTCAGGACCCAATAAATCCAGTTTCTTCTCCAGTGGCTTGTCTCGTTCTCCAGCCATAGCTACTGAGAAGTTAATGGGTAGTTCAAATTATCTTTCTTGGTCTAAGGTTGTTGAACTATGGTGTATGGGTGAAGGTTTAGATGATCATTTGACTACCAAGTCTGAGAATGTGACCATAGACAAAACTGCGAGGGTAAAAGTTGATGGAAATCAATATGGAGGGTTTAAGGTTTAGACACCCGTTGAAAATTCTTATCAAACCGGTGATAACACTTGTTTACAAAATGCTCTGGCTTCCCACACAACTGACAATAGATCCGTCTATTAGATGTTTTACCTCGGCCTCTGCCTCCTCTATTCATGTAACTATTTCCTCTCTGAGAATAACTTCCTCTATTATTACCAAAACCATCACCATCACCATTCCATGTAGGAAATGATGCAACATTTGCATGCATAGTCGAGGTCATAGAATCAAAACTTGTTGAATGTGATGAATTAACTGATAGCCTTTGTTCATGCATTAAGAGCAAGTATTGAACCTTCTCCAAATCAATGTCATCCATCTGATATGTAATTAGGCTCACAACAGTTTCGTAGTCTTGATCTAGTCCGCGTAGTATAGCAAGCAACAAATCTGTCAATCAATGGCTCTCCTGTAGCTGCTAGAGCATGGTTGATCGTCTTAATTTTAAGGATGTAATCATTTAGAGAAAGTTCATCCTTCTTAATTGACCTTAGCTTTTGCTTCAATTGAAAGGACTTTGCTATAGTTTGATGTGCATACAAATTTTCCAAAGGGAGCCATAGCTCGGCAGATAATTCACAATAAATCACCTACACTAAAACTTCTTCGCCAATGGTAGAGAAGAGCCATCCTAGCAGGAGTCGATCTAACTAGATCCAACTCAAGTATACTGGATTAACCACGTCTCCTCCTTCTGGATTGGACATGCATTTTGGTGGAGGAGGTGTTTTATTGAGAAATGAAATATTGAGAAATGAAACTAGATCAAAAGATCAAATTGTAGCGAGAATTTGAGCCTTCCAGAATATATACTTATTGGAATCGAGCTTTATAGGAATAAAGTTAAAAGCCTTTGCAACTGTTGAGAAATCAAATTGAGAAGTGGAAGACAAGAACGAGGAGGATCGAGGAGAAGGAGAGGAGGATGAATTGAGAATAGGATTAGAGGCCATTAGAGGAGAGCAACCTGGCTCTGATATCATGTAACGAAGCCCTAGGGCACAAATGAAGAAGAACAAGAAGATAGAAAAATAACCTCGAGCACTTTACTGAAATGATCGAATGAATTAACCACTTACAAGAGAGACCGTGAGCTGCTTATATATGCAATTCACTGAACAATAAGAGAGGCACTGCCTCACACTTACACTTGCCAATAACAACCGTAATACGAACTACTACACAATTAATCATAAATAATAACAACAACAAATCTATCATTACAAAACATTAAACGCTTCCATAGGTATTTGGGTTAAGTTGTAGGAGATTAAACAAAAATGGGTCTTAAAAATGGGCTTCAAGTTTTTATAAAGTTCTTGGGCAATGGTTTGGGCTAAAAAAAACCTAATTTTTGGCTTATATACTTTGCCTTGAATAATTAAGTGGAAATAGAAAAGTTTTGATTTCATTTGGGCTTAATTTCGGTCTCAGAAGTGGGCTCAAGGGAAGGGCACAAGAGTTTGTTTAGGTTAGGCCTGAGTTATTTGTCTAAATTAAGGCCAAGTGTGCTTCCTAATGAGCTTGCTGATTTTTTAAAAGAGAAGGCCCAAATTTTTATTAGGACTCTAAGCTAAGCTTATGCCCAAGACCTTTTATATACATAGACCTTTTATATACATAGTAGCCCAAGTTAAATAAATGTAAATTACCTGAGATCACATAAACATGTTATTGGCCATGTTGAATGAAATTTTACTTGGAGTGACTAACCCCTGCTAGAGGGTTAATAGGAGTGATTAACGATTAGCTTAATTAGGGTTAAACTTAAATTAAACCTAATCAAAATTAAAACGAAGTTAAGCAATTTAATTAAGCATTTAATCCAGGAGTTTAGGTCAATTGAGTAAGCAAAAAAAAAACTTTATGATGGCAACTCATGGTGGGGTTAAAGTGACTTGAATGGTTCTTGAATATTGGATAACAAAAAACCACTTATTTTTTAGCATGAGAATGTGGTGTCACAACTTTTGTAGGCTCCTCAGAACTCATTTTGACTTTGATAGAGAGTTTTTGAGAGTAACTCTCTAGGAACAAAGTTGGATGGGGAATACCATGATGTATTGGCAGGTATTTTAATGTGTATGTGGTTGGTTTTCCCTTTGAGGGATCTAATGGGATGGGCTTTAGTAGTTTTTGAGGATGTTCTCTAGTTTTATAAGCTAGGGAGGAATTAATGGACCTGCCTTTAGTTGTGGGTTTGTTCATGCTAACAAAGGAAGGGGATAATTCCTTGTTATCATGGTTAGACAGATTTTTGGTTTGTGAGGATTGGAGAGTGGTTATTTGTAGTAGAAACATGTGACCCTGCCTAGGAGTGTATCAGACTACACTTGAATCTTTCCAGAGAGTTGCGGTTTCTTAAGTGGCTCTAGGCCTTTTACATTTGGAAATATGTGGTTTGAGAGGGTTTTCTTTAACCTTGTTAGAGGTTGGTGTCTAGTCATGTTGTAGAGTGTTCTCCAAGCTTTCATTTGGTGTTGGAAGGTGGTATCACTTGTATGTAATGTGGCTAATGTTGGAACTAGAATAGATAGGTCTTTGGAAGAAATGAAGGTGTTGGATAATAAAGAAGATCTAGAAGTTTTCACAAAAGGATCCCATTTGGAGAGTTCTTATGAAGGGATAGGTGAAAAAAAAAAAAAAAACTTACATTATTGGACGGAATAAGTTGGGAAGTAAACATTAACGATAATCTTTAGGAATAGACATAAGAATGTTGAGGTTTTTCAAATAATGGCTTGTGTTAATAGAAGAAACAAAATATGCAATGCAAGTTGTAGTGATGGAAAGGAGGTGATTGAGGAAGAGGTTCCCAACTTCCCTGAAGGTGGTGGAATTCTATAGTAACCTTTATACGTTGAGGAGGGTGGGTACCTCTACTAATTGGGCTATACTTCAAACCATTTTGGTTAGAGAGGGTGGAAAAGGGTTTGGAGAGGTCTTTCTCGAAGGTGACCCTTGGCCTATATGAATTTTCTTTAGTTTTCTTTCACCATTGCTAGAGTGTCGCAGGAGACATCATGTTGGTGTTAAATGGTTTCTTTGGATCATGTTGGTTTGAGAGAAGTTTAAGTGTTGCCTTCTTAGCTTTCAAAAGTGGGTGGCACTATGGATATAAAAGAGTTTAGGCTCATTGGTCTTTAAAAGTGAATCTATTAAGATCTTAACTGAGGTTTTGCCTGTTATATTGGATAAGGGTATTAGTGATGTTATTTTTGACAAGAAAAATTACTTTAGTGGGAGGTCATCAAATCTTCAACTTAGTCTTGGTTGCTAATGGGTATTCAAATACCAAGTTGAAAAGTGGGACTCTTGAGATCATTGTAAGATAGATATTGATTTTTTTTTTTTTTTTGGCTAACATGGATATTAATCATTGATGAAGATAGTGGACTCGTTTTTGTATCTTTCTTTTAGATTTGCCATTCTTATGAGTAGTGCTCATAATTTTTGGATCCTCTGGAGGACCAAGACAAGGGAATTCTATCTTCCCTTTTCTTTTTAACCTGGTTATTAAGGCGTTCTTTTTTTGTTAATTTTCTATGTTGTGGATTTGGAAACTTGAAAACCAGGGCTAGGTTGAGGGGTTTGAGGTTTTTAATAGGGTTGGCTCCTGTGTTACATGGACTTTGAATTTTTAGGCATTATACGGTGTTGACACAACATGACACTGGTACTAGTATGGGATGTGTCGGACTCTGCATTTTTAGGTCTGTGTTAATTTTTGTTTTTTATGTATTTAATTACTTTTAATGAAAAATTAACAATTTATTTTGATTTATTATTTCTGGTAATCTACTTTTAGCCTTATAAAATAAAATGTGTGTGAAATCACCCAAATTACCTACTTACTAGTTTCCATTTTATCTTATATGTATAAGTAACATGCCCTTAATTTTTAGTTATAAAACTAAAAGATCAAAGATTTGTTAGTGTAGGGGTAGGGAAGTAAGATTTATTATTCTGTCATGTCCCAATACCTATGTCCTATGTTTAGATACATATCCCTTTATCCTAAAGTTCATGAAATTGATAAGTCCAACCTTTGGGTACATACTCGTGTCTGACACCGATACCCAAGTCCATGTAATAGAGTTTGGCTCTATTTTGAAGTTCCTTTATCCCCCCTTTTTTTGTCTCTGTTACTTCAATTTTTTAGGGGGCTTGAGTGGAGAGAGTAGAGAATCTTGGGGGTTCCTTTGCCTTGCTTTTAGGTGTTATGGGGCTTTGTGACCTTGCAAAAATCAAGTTAATGGCAGTTGGGATTGTGGAAGGAATGGCTGGTTTTAGCCTTTAACTTAGGATGCATGGTGGGTTCTATTCCCTCTGTATTTAGCATTGTCCTTGGGGTCAGAAAGCTATTTGGGATGGGTTGATTGAAAAGTTTTGGCAGAGGTTGCTGTCTTGGAACAGACAATACCTCTCTAGTTTTCTTAAGTTGCCAAAGGTGAGTTAATAGTGGTTGGCTTGCGGGAAGGATGGTTGGTTTAGCCTTTTACATAGAATGCATGGTGGGTCCTCTTTCCTCCATGTATTAGGCCTGCCCTTAGGGTCACCCTTCAAGTTGAGGGCTATACAGGATTGGGTTGATTGAAAGATTTGAGAAGAGCTTGGCCCCTTGGAAGAGGCGATACATCTCTAACAGAGGCAAACTAGCCTTCTTTTTCAAGCTAACTTTATTTAAGTGTTTTGTCTAGTCTTCCTACTTTACCCTTTTTCTGACTCCAATGTCTCTTGTTATCAATAAGCTGGAGACAATATAAAGGGATTGCCGTTGTGGTGGTTGTAGGATGAAATCAGGTTGTGTTAGTTTGGGCAAGTTTAACAAAGCTCTTTTAGGAAATTTGCTTTGGAGCTTTGCCTTAGCACTAAACTAGATAATCTGTGGAGGAGAGTTAAAGGGGAGTTGGAGGTTGTGCAAATGTATTCTTATGCTATAGGTATGTGGAGGGCAATCAGAAAGATGTGGGTCGAGGGTTTTTTTTTTTATCAATTTATTCACCTTCCTTGGGATTGGATCTGGCAAGGGAGTTGTGATTCTACAATAAAGATATCAGTTTGAATGACTACGCATATATGCATCCGGTGATGGCTTTGGATGGAGAGAAATAGGACGACCTTTGAGGAGCTGGAGAGTTTAGTTTGCCCATGAAAAGTAACATTCTTGGCCGAGGGTGGACACTCTTTGTTTGCCCCCTTATCTATTGTGCATTTTTGACTGGCCTATTTTTTTGTTTCTTAAATCCTAGTGTGAGTGCTTGTTCCCTGTTCAAACTTTTGTACAGGGATCATCCTGGCAATGAAGTGGCTAATCTGGAGGTATATGTTTGTCCCCTTTGGGTGTACAGTGAGTTGGTTGGTTGGTTCATAGCCAATTTAGATGTGGGATAGCTGCTATGCTGTCTGGTTGATTGCCTGTCTATGGATAAACCTTTTATTATTATTATTATTATTATTATTATTATTATTATTATTCAATGTCTCCTTGTTTTGGTTGTGATGGTTGGGTGGAGGTCGGTTGAGGGTTTGAACAAGTCCCCTAAACTTTTCTTCCATGTGGAAATGTGGTTTTGAACGGCCGGTGCTAAAATTGGTTGGGTTGGACCTTTGGTAAATACTGAGTTGACTTCTTCGTTAAGATTTTTTTTTTTTTTTGGTTATACTTTCTTTTTCGGAACTATATTATTGTTGTCATGAAAAGCATTTACTAAATTCGTTGTTAAAAGAATAACAGTATGAATTCACTAAAATAGCTTGGCTCGGTTAAAAAAATTTAAAATTATTGGGGCTCTCCTGGGTGAGATATGAATGATGAACCGTGGGGGGGGGGGGGGGTGTTGGTGATTGGTTTGGTTGGCTGCGGCTGGTGTTCAACTTAGAAATATCTGTTCAAATATGTCTGCAGAAAAGGCCGAATCACAAGTGACCAAGGCCGGAGCCAGGAGCGGAGGTCTGATTTGACACTTAAAAGCAGCAGCATTCAGCAGGGAGCAATTTTGTTACTTTGTCTAAGAGGGCTATGGAGAGGATGACTCATAAAGGGTGTAAATACGAAATTATCTCACTCAAAATTAAATTTGCGTTATTTACAAAAAAAAAAAATTTAAATTTGGTCACCTGTCCTTGGCTCTCTCTCTCCTCTTACTCCCCTTTTCATGGCTGCCTTCAGCTTCTAGTTTCCTCTCCCTGCTTTCGCTCTGCATCCTCCTTCGGAGAGGGAGGATGCGGTGATGAGAGGCGACAAGAGGAAGATGGTTAGTGGAGACGTCAATGGGAAGGGAAGAGAGGTGGAAAGTGGCAAGTGAAACAAATTTGATTTTGAGTGGGGTATTTTTGTTATTTGCACCCTTTTTGATCACCTTGTCCGACAAAGTAGGAAAATCCAGCAAAGAGATAGATGGAGCTCTCTCTACTCGGATTTTTTTTTTTTATCTTTGATTATCTCAAGATGCCAAATTCAATGAGGAGCATATAATGTGTTGCATTCTTCTGAGTTGTTAAAAAATATTTTGAATTATGTGGGTGGAAATTAAATTTATCAGGCGGCACAAGTCTGCGTTTGATTTGATTTGAATTATTATTGAAGCAATTAATGATCTCGCAGGCCTTTCAGACTTCTTTCCATCAAATTCTATAGTTATTAATGCTTTTTCTGTCAAGAGATGTTACGGGAAATGCTTCATCCATTAATGACAGCTTGCTTGGTTCTAGGCCTAAATGCACTTTATTTTTAATTTAAAAAAAATCAAAAATTTTGATAAATTTATTTGGTAAATTTTATAAATTATTTTTTAAATTTATTTAAATTATATCAATCACTCGTATTTTTAAAAATGTCACATATCTCGCTTAAGATTAATTTTTCTGAAGCATATATTCCTTTATTATTAATTAATAATAGTTAATTTTGTTAGAATTTTAAAATATATTTCTTTTTTATTCTCTAAAATTATAAAATAAAAATAAAAAGAAACTAAGCTAATTCACTTAGCCAATGGGTTTTTGTCAAAATTCACTTGTGTGTGGGGTCTGATAAACACATACGCAAGGTTTATTGGAACTATATTGATAGGGAATTTGTGATACGGACCAAAAGATAGAGAAAGAAGGGAGAAAATAATAGTTAGATTGGTTGAGGTTTTCTTTTTGATTTGTTTTTGAAATTAAACCTAGATCCTTTAATTTTGATTGGCTCAAATTCATGCGAATTACCATGGCCGACAGAATGTGTGCACATACACAAAGGGAAAAGGAGGAAGAGGGTGAGATTTCGTGGGAAACCTCACTACCACCAATGGGATGTATAGGGAAACTCCACTGGAAACTAAATTAAACCCAATCAAGTGAAGAGTGGGAGAAAAGAGAAATTTAGGTGTTGGTGGTTGATCTGTTTTATTGGCTGAGTCATCGGGAACGAGATAGACAATGATTGTCGAAATGAGGGAAGAGAGAAAAAAAAAAATGCACGAGATTGAAGAGAGAAGAGAAAGGGGGAAGTTGTTGGGTAAAACAATTAATTTTGATGTTCTATTAATTGTAAGGGAGATTAGAGTCATTTTTAAAGGTAGTTGGTTAAATTTGTCTTTTATTTTAAATTGAATTTTAAAAAGTATCAATTTTATAATACATAAACTTTTAATTCTATTTCAATTGTATTATAAATCATCTAATATACTAACAAAGTTTAATTTTAATGGATGATTTATAATAGTAATTGTTGTAAAAATATAATAATGAATTTGTAAGGTAGGAAATATGATCTTGATATTCATGTGCAATGATGATTAGGAGACATTGAGACAAATGATCAGGTGCCCTAATAAAATGATGGTTTCCTGTTGAACGAGTGCCCTCTGATAACCAAGAGATCCTGAATGACTAAGAGGTCTTAGATGATCAAAAGGCCTGCTTAGATGAACAAACGGTTAGAGGCACATGAGGATGCCCTGCGCAAATCTTTCGATGCTTAAGTTAGTTGTCAAGTGTTGGAGCGCAAAATAGAGTCTCAATATTAGAGTGAACGTACTTGAGAGAGGAGACGAACCTCTTATTTATAGAGGAGGGGGATGGGTACATGTGGCGGCCATCTTGGGTTTCCTCGGTGACATAATTCAAGCATATTCTCAGCATATTTTTGGTATATTCCATGGAATCTTGAAATATTCTTTGGGTTCCATGGAGAATCCGAGGTTCGGCTCAAGGAACATCTTGGGAGGGTCCGTTGGCTACGAGAAAGGCTCTCGACGGTGGAGGATGGAAATGACTTAGATGGCAATTGTTGTAATGACCGAGTGGTGGCCTCTCTGTCATGGTGAATTAAATGAAGCAGGTGAGGCTTGGAAGATTTAAGGTGAATTGTATAATGCAAGTGACCTTGGAAGATTAAAGTGAATTGGTGAATTTAATAATGCAAGCGCACTTGGTGAATTAAATAACACAAGTGGAGTTGGAAGATTAAAATATGGCAATTGGAATTAGTGGATTTGGAGTTAGCTTGGCACGTGATTGAGAGTGGCCTAGAGGAAAACAATTGAATTTGAGCCCTCATGACAGAGTGGCCACTTGGTCATTGCTTCGTCTTCCGCTTGCTTGGTTCCTTCTTTGTTGCCTTCACTTTTGGGTTGTGTTTTGGCCTATTTAGATATATACTTGATCCAAATACCCCATCGTAGGTTTTTACCCGATTTTACCACTTGGGTCTACTCTATATCCAGATTATATGTTGTTTACAAGGCATATCAATTACTCCCTACTTTTTTGATTAGGAGTCTCGGGAAAAAGAGTATCTTATCTTGTAAATCTCGCATGCACCTTCCTTCTACTTCTTTCTCTTAAAGCTTTTTTTAGGTGACTTTCAAGCCTATGGGTCATTTCAACTCTCCGTATCATTTTAAGTCTCTGTATCATTAGTAGCTTTGGAATTTTTGTATTTTAAACCTTTATAAGTGCCGATGATTTTAAGATGATGAGGCAAGTGTCTCGGCAAATGCAAATGGTGCTAAAGCTTCTACCCTCGCAGTAGAGATCTCTGTGTTTAATACTCCCTCCTCTAAGAGCGTAAACACGACTTCTTCATGCGCTCCCAACTCCTGAAGGGGCAAGGGCTCTTCTTCTCCTTGACTCTGGTGATGCTTGCTGAAAACTCAATGTTTCATAAGAAAGTTCGTCAAATCCACTCAAGAGTGTTTGACATAGACTTGGTGACTGGGCCCAGTGTTGGCTCATATACGCATCTATATTTCTCTGGGAGGTGCATTGGTAAATTGGGAACTTTCTCTGCACCGTGGATGTTCGTGATGATTAATGTTCCATTTCCTTATTATCGAGTTACTTGCCGGATGATGGATCTGACGCTTTTTCATTTTCAATCTTCTTGCAGGATAACGAATAATATGCCATTCAGTCACTAGGAAAAGCGGTGTAAGTTACTCGTAGGGTAACAGATATTATACCATTCAGTCACCAGGCTAAACAATGTAAGTTGCTCATGGGGAGATAGATATTATGCCATTTGGTCATCAGGAAAAGCGGTGCGAGTTGCTTGCGGGGCAATGAATATTATACTTCCTCGCTGTTGGGCTACTCACAGGACAACAATCTTATACCTTTCCATTATCGGTTTACTTGTGGGATGAAGGTTTTATTTTTCCTCTAATGTCGAGCTACGCTCAGGACAATAGGTTTGTTTTTCTCCTTGTTGTCAGGTTATAAGTAGGATAATGGGTTTGTTTTTTTTTCTCGTTGCTGGGCTGTGCGCGAGACAACATGCCTTTTGTGTTTACCTCATTGTTAGGCTATTTGTAGGACAACGAGCCTTGGGTTTTTCACCTTGTTTCTTGGTTATAAGCAGGGCAATGAACCTTTTGTTATTACCTCGTTCTCGGGTTATTAGCAGGACAATGAAACTCGGGTTTTTCACCTCATGTTGGGCTATAAGTAGGGAAACATGCCTTTTGCTTTTACATAGTTGTCGAGCTGTTAGCGAGACAATGGGCCTTGTTTCCTTCTTGTTGTTGGGCTGTGTGTAGGGCAATGGGTTTGTTTTTCTCCTCGTTGTCGGGTTGTTAGCGGGATAATGGGGCTTTAGTTTTCACCTCGTTGCTAAGCTATATGCGAGACAAAGGGCCTTTTTTTTTTGTTGCAAAAAAAAACTTTTGAGTGATCTTTCTTTTCATCTTGAGAAATGAAATAGATAGATTATAATGGACACAATACTGATAATGTATTACATGAGAAAGTACAAGCATTTTTTTGACGTGGTTCAACCAAATCTACCCACGTCCACAATTTCGCCTTGGGCTCATATTATTAACAATTATCATGCATACAATTCATATAAGGGAAACAATACAACTTGAGATTTATGGGCCGGTAGTCTTGCATAGTTTGGTTGGCAATGGATAAAGTCTCTTCACTTTTCTTCCCTTCTTGTGGATGACACATTCCAAGTGTGTGCTTTCTGTTGATCTCCTCAGACTTGTCCCATACCTCAAGGTGTAGGAAACTTCATCAACAAATAGCAGGAGAAGACTACAACCCTCATGTCGTTGAGTAGGGAGAGACCTAAAATCACATTGTATGCAATCGAGGTGGCTTTAACCACCATAAAGTTGGCTTGTTGTGTTATGCTTTGAGGATCAAAGTCTAGTGTGATTGGTAATTGAATTGAATTGACCACTGGGATAGTCTCCCCAGTGAAACTGTATAAAGGGGAGGAGACCTTTTTTAGTCGGTCATGGATAATTCACATTTATTCGAAGCAGTTTCAATAAATAAGGCTGACTGAACTGCCCCTATCCACTAGAATTCTCCTGAAGGGATGTTTTGCAACGATGGCTAAAATTACCATCGGATTATCATGCAAGACAATTACATCTCCCTTGTTAGTTGGTGTCAACGTAATGAGTTATTCATTCTCTCTAGTTTCCATTACCGAGTTGACTTGGTAGGCCAGACAGACATAGGCTTTTCAGGAAAATGAGCTGTCACCAGCCAAAGTTTGGCCACTTGATATGACGTGTATAGCTTGATGAGTTGGACCATTATCAAGAGGTGGATTTTGTCTGTAGTCCCTCCCTCTCTCTTGTTGTCTCTGATTATGCCTCACTTGTCCTTTAGGCCTCTCTTCTATTCCTTGTGGCACTCTGTTGTTCCCATTTTCTTCTCATACATATCTTTGTAAGTGTCCTTCACAAATAAACACCTCAATTTGATTTTTCAATTCCTGGCATTGATCAGTGAAGTGGCCACTAGTCTTATGGTGTCGACAGTATTCATCCTGATTCTTCCTTATAGGCCAATCTACCCTTTTCGAAAGTCTGATGAGGCTTGATCCTTCTATGGTTACCAATAATGGTAGATCAAGATTGGGTGAGCCGAGTATAAAGGTCGAATTGGGGCCTAACATCATCCAGTCTTCAGGCCTTCTCCTGTCTCCTATTAAGGTCTTCTTCAACATCTCACTTCTTTCTTTTTTGCTCTTTGTCTTCATCTATTCCCACTGTCTTCATTATTTTGTATGAAATATGTATTTATTTGCCCTGACAAACAAATCTGCCAAAGACTTTGGCGGGTCTAGAGATAGTGATTCTTGTAGGGAAGCTAACTGTCTCCCCTATAACATAGTAGGTACTGTCATTTCAACTGGTAAATCACGAATCTCGAGGGTGGCATTACAAAACCTATCCACAAACTGGCGAAGGGTATCTTTACCTCATTATCAAATATTGAGGAGATATGTTATATTTTTCTTTTTTCGACTATTAATGATGAATGCTTTGGTGAATTCTTCTTGTATTTGTTCGAATGAAAAGATGGATTTTGAAAGTAAAGCAAGATCGCTATGGGGAAAGCAGGGTAGTTTAAAAAATTTAAAACCTTACCCTGATCTTGGCGATTAGATTAACGTCAAAATCAAAACATTCATATACAAATAAAATAAATCTAACATTTAAATTTTTAAAGGCATTTGCGGATCTGAGCTGTCCAAGCGTCCGGCCTCTAACTCTTGATTCGTGGCATGCGTCTTTTGGTGAAGAGAGTAGAATGAGAGTGCTAACTCCCTCCCCTTTTTATGACTTGTGTATGGACGAAAAGAATCTCTTGTTTCAAATCGATGCCAAAAGAAACAAGAGAAAGTGAATGACAATATATTTTTTAACTCTTGAAAATAACAACAAAACCATTCATTAATTTGGGCAACCCCTAAAGGGGTATTTATAGAGAAACAAGGTCTCATGGGATTTCCAAAACTCTAATGGATATGGGTCAGCCCTTTACTAGTCCAACTAGTAATTTAATTAAATAAATTTATCCTAGTCTAACTAGGAACTTAATTAAATAACCCAGATCTAATTATGATAAGTTTAAATAAAATATTTAGTCCAAATCTAATTTAGCTCAAATATAATATTTAATTTAATATGTGGCCTAAATCCAATTTAGCCCAAATATTAATTTAAGCCCAAATATATTTTATTTTCTATTTGTCACTCTATCAAATAAAAAATTATTAAAATAGAAAGTCCTTCCTAATTTAATCAATTGCCATTTTAAGAAACTCTTTCCTTTATGACGACCTTTCGTCAAATCGACGTCATTACGTCTATTTGTCATTTTTCCGTGATAATCTATGATGACACAATTTTTTGCCGAAGTGTCCCACTTAACCATATATCCATTTTCCTAGTTTAAGCTAAAAACCGTGCCTATTGCGTATGACTTATTAGGGTTCCAAATATGTTGGCAATGTGTCAATATGAACATATAAGATAAGATTGACCTTTAGCAAGATATCATGCTTACCCAATTATTCCAAAGGATTCATAATCCGCAAACAACTTTTCACGAGCATGGTTACCATGTAATTCGATCATCTTATCAATGTATCATCTGTGATCTCAAGTCTAGCGATGTGTTGCTTGATTACGATCACATGAGTTTTCTTCGATCCTCTGGATATTTTCACTCTATATAAAGTGAATCAATAACTCCTTATTGATCTCTTTCACCATGACTGGATTTAAAGTGAATATCTACCAAAGGCACCTTAGATACATCATCATTTATCAAGAGATAGACGAGTCCCATCTTGGTTATGCACCCATCTTTATAAGTCTCACAACATGCCCAATGATTGTCCATGTGTAGCCCATCGAAATGATATCAAAGCATATCGGTCTTCTTATGAGATGACCATGATAACCTCAGGTCCAAGGATTAGTTACACCCATCTCGTATGAGAATTCCATCAACATATAACCAAAATGGATTCTCATAACGAGTTATGTCGAGTGACACATTCTCCAACATTGGTCACCTATGTACTTGCCTAGGCATCCCCATGCCTATGGGTGTGAGACCCCCAATGCTATCCGATAGCAAAAATATAACACATACAAATCTTACCGCAATTGTCAATGTCCATTCCTGATATTGCTATGACTTGGGACATTTAATGATGTCTAGAAACTGTGATACATCATCTCACACTTTTATAGATTAATCACAGTATACATCATATGGACTTTTATCTAGTTTCATTCAATTATTACAATAATAACAAGAAACTAATAGAACAACTTTTTATGAAATTGAATAACTTCTTATTCAATAATAATTATGATTACAATTGTTAGTGTACAACATGCCCAATCTAATTGGGTCTAGAGCACCTACACTAATAGATGCTTCAGGTAAGCTGTTGAACTAGATTCAAGCGTGTCCTGTCAATGTCAGTGAGAATGCTCGACACATAATTTCATCATCCTAACCATAAAGTGTCATTAGGGACTCATAATTCTAAATGTGATAATTGGGATTGTCTTTTCCAGCATAGGGAGTAATTTGTGACATTTTTAATTTTCTTAGTAGTGGTTTTGCCCAATATGTTTTTGGCGAACGGGGATTTCCTTCTTAGCTGTTCTTCCACAACTGGGACCAATATCTTCTATTTGAGCATTTCTTCAACCATCCTCATCCCCTCTATTCCTTGGCATCGAACCCTTAGTGGGCCTTTTCCTTCTTCCTATAGGCATTCTTGCCACATTTTCCTAATGTCTTCCCATTCGTGGGTTTCACCTATCTCCACGATAATTTTGATCCAGCTCTCGATTTTGTCGTAAAAAGGCATTAGTTTCTTGTGGTGGGAGTTTTTCTTGAATTCCTCGGTAAGGAGATGACTGAGAATGAGTGTCAAGTGTGGCTTCCGGATAGGAACTGATTTCCTCATCTCCTTGTTGGGCTTTCCTTGGTGGGGCAGCTTCTGGCATGAATCTCTTCAATGTTGTGGGTAACGCCACATTGGGGCCATGCTTTAAAGTATACCTGCCATGTCTCATAGGGGCTTGCATTCCCTCAGTATGCTACTGTTGTAGAGCTTCATGTTCTTGCCTAAGAGGTCGTGGGAGGAGCCTGTTGTGAAGTGTTGGGTTGATCATGATGTCTATGCTGATTAACTTTTAGCAGATGTTGAAAGCTCGGTGGAGGTGGTTGAGTGCCCATCTACTGTTGAGGGTTCAGGGGAGTTGGTTGAGTACTCCTTTGCTGTTGAGAGTCTTACAGAGGCAAGTACGCTCCCATTGGGTGTTGAGAGTCTCGTGAGGGAGGGCGAAGTTCAACACCTTGAGAAAGAGAGAAAGAGAGAGAGTTCGTTAATTGCCTCTAATGTTTATCATTGATAACAATATTTGCTTGACTTTTCATAATCTTTCCCATAAATGGCGCCAATTATTTTTTCCAAAATACAACAATGAATTTGTAATGTGGGAAATGTGATCTTAATCTTCTTGGATGAGGAGGATCATGAGACCTTGAGGTAAATGATCAAGAGACCAGATGATCAGGTGCCCTAATGAAAGGATGGCTAGCTAATGAACGAGTGCCCTCTGATGATCGAAAGGCCTACCAAGATAAACAAATGGTTAGGGGCACAAAAGAATGTCCCTACACAAACCCTCTGATGCTTAAGTTAGTCTTCGAGTGCTGGAATGCAAAATAGAGTTTGAGTATTAGAGTGAGCATACTTGAGAAAGAAGGCGGGCCTCTTATTTATAGATGATGGAGAATGGGACATATGGCAGCCATCTTGAGTGGCATATTCCTAGTATATTTTGGGCATATTTGTGGTATATTCCGTGAAAACTTAGAATATTCTTATGGGTCCCATGGAGGATCTCAAGTTCAACTCAAGAAATGCCTCGAGAGGGTCTGTTGCTTGTGAGGGAGGCTCTCCAGGGTGGAAGATGGAAATGATTGGGCATCAGAAGGGAATTGTTGTAATGAACTTGGTCACAGCGAATTAAATGAAGCAAGTGAATTTAGAAGATTTAAGGTGAATTATATAATGCAAGTGACCTTGGAAGATTAAAGTTGATATACCCTACCAAGAACAAACAATTTGGATACGAGGTAGACCCAAGTGGTAGATCTGAGTTAAATTCTATGAGTGGGTATTTGGGTCAAGTACATATTTAAATAGGGCCAAAACACAACGCAAAAAGTGAAGGCAACAAAAAATAAACCAAGCAAATAGAAGACATGGAAATGACTGAGTGGGCCCCACTCGATCAAGAAGATTCAAGGGCTATTCGGTTGCTCCAATTGCTATATTCCAATCCTTGAAGTCATTATTTTAATCTTCAATTCCATGAAGGTTCAAGGCTGTGCCAATTGGCACATTACTTTAATTAATCAATTAATTAATGAGAAGCTTGGCGATTGAAGTTGAAATCAATTAATTAATTGAAGTTGTGGAGCTCGTAGATCAATTAAAGGCTTGGAATTAGTTAAGTGGCCAACAAACAACAATCCGTGAAATCCAATATGTGAACACACAAGTAAAAACAAGTACAATCCATTAGTGGGCAAAAACAATTATGCAACATAAATAAGAAAAATCAAGCAAAATGGTCATGATCGAGTGCCCACTCGGTCACAAATAACCTCTACCCCCGAGAGCCTCCCTCATAATTAACAAACTATCTTGGGGTGTTCCTCGAATCGAATATATTCGAGTATACCAAGAATATTCTAAGATTTTGTGAAATATGCCAAGAATATGGGGAATGTACCATGAATATGCCATCTGGGAAACCTAAAATGGCTAGCACATGTCCCTATCACCCTCTTCTATAAATCAAAGGCCCATCTATTTTTTCGAGTACGCCCACTTGGATACTCAGACTCCATTTTTGCGCTCAAGCACTCAATGACTATGAGCATTAGAGGGTTTGCCCGGAAACTGCCTCCCACGCCCTTAACCATTTGTTCGTTTTGGCAGACCTCTCGATCATTCAAGGCCTCTCAGTCATTTCAGGCCTTTTGGTCATTTGAAGCCTCTTGATCATCAGAGGTCTCTTGTTTATTAACAAGCCATCCTATCTTAAGGCCACTTGATTATTTGCCTCAAGGCCTCCTAATTATCACCATACCTAACTATCAATATATTTTTTTTCCACATTATAAATTCATTATTGTATTTTAATAACAAAAATGAATTGGTGAATTCAATAATGCATGTGCAATTGGTGAATTAAATAATGTGAGTGGAGTTGTAGGATTAAAATATGGCAATTGGAACTAGTGGATTTGGAGTTAGCTTGGCACTTGATTGAGAGTGGCCGAAAGGAAAACAATCAAATTTGAACCCTTATGATTGAGTGGCCACTTGGTTATTGCCTCGTCTGCCGCTTGCTTGGTTCCTTCTCTGTTGTCTTCATTTTTGGGTTGTGTTTTGACACATTTAAATATGTACTTAACCCAAATATTCATTTGTAGATTTTAACCTAATTCTATTACTTGGGTTTGCTCCATTTAGATGGTGTAGGATATATCAGTAATGAATAATGATGAGTAATAATGGTCCATATATTTTTCACAAATATAATGAATGATATGAATATTGCCACTACAAGAGTTTCGACTTTTCTCGGTGGTGAGAAAATCATCAGAAAAAGTTGAAAAATCGTTGGTAAAAGTTTTCCTGGCAGTAATTATAATTGTCGGAAATACCTTTTTCTGGAAAGCTTACTGGCGGTTGAAAACCGTCGGGAAAGACTCTTTACTGGTGGTATTTCTAAACCGCCAAAAATTTTTAGCGATTTCCAAAAACCGCCAGCAAAGTCAGAACTTTGCCCCGCCGGTAAAAGGTATTTATTGACGATATAAAAACCACCAGAAAAGGAAAAACTTTGCTTGCGATTTTCAGATACCGTTGGCAAAACCCAAAAAATTACCTGCAATTTAAAAAAAAAAGATTTTTAAAAAACTATATAACAATAAATAAATAACCTGTATTTCAATGACCATGGTAACACAAAACCACTAACAATTTGAAAGGATTCACTCGCTACACACAATAAGTATAACAACTGTATACAATAGATTTATTTAAGTACAACACATTTGATCATTTAGAAAGATCGATCTTGTCTCGTCTCATTACACAATACCATACAAAAACACATACAAATCAACCCTAAACTAAAACATATCCAAGTGACCTCAGATAACCCTTAATTATGCCACCATGCCATTCTCCAACCAAAATTGCATATCATATTTTTTCGATTTGCATTGGAAAACAATAGATCTATAGTATGTACGTTAACTATGAAATTGCATAAAATGTGTCCAAAATTACATAACAACTATATACAATAGATCTATTTAAGTACAATACATTTGATCATTCATATTTTTTCAAATTTGTATATACGTTAACTATGAAATTGCATATCATAATAAATGCATATAAGACAAAAACACTTAGATCAGAGACCCTCCACAGTATCATAGTTTTACTGTTATTAGCATCTCTCAAGACACGTATCCCAGAAAATTGTCGAGGCAATGGATATAAAGGCTTTAGCACTTTCTGAATACTAATTTTAACAAACTCATTACCTAGCTCTACTTCCCCTACAGACTTGGTCGGATCAATGGACACAATGATTGCATCAGCAACAATGTGGTGAGGTATTCATCCATTCATCAAGTGAACAAATTCACCAATCTGTATTTAAACAAGCATAAATAATTTTGAAGTATATTTTACATTTCAGTATATTAACTATTTGGTAGCGAATTACCTATAAATGATAACAACATTCTAGTGTCGATAATCCAGTGCATTCAGCTTTGGGTGATGGTGTGCTTGCATGTGCGGTAAAAGCACTAGCATGTGAGGATGGCTATATTTCAAAATAGTTTAGTTAATATATATAGTAAATATGCAATTTTTAATCACAAAATGCACTAATGGAACGACATACCTGTCTCGGCTATGGTGTATTGTCTGGAGCCGGTGGTGTATGTCCCATTGCCTCAAGTATTGCACAAACTTGCATTTGAATTTGACTTTGGATTTGAGTTTGAAATTTTTCTTGTAGCTCGGCAGTAATTTGCACACACATTTGGTCATACTGCTCTTGGGGCACCTGATACTGTTGTCTTTGTCTAACCTTAGTTGGGCATGTTCCAAGTCTTTCTATCCTTACCCTACCATGCCCATCTTTGCCTAGTATTTGAGTAAAGACATCCTCTAGCGAATCTGGGGTTTGTTCATCAGCAGGTATTTGTGACAACCTTTCATCCATCTGTTCATCAAGAAATATTTCACAAGTTAGTTACATAAGTCGACAAGTAAAAGAAATAAAATATATCTACAAATTTCAAATTTTAGAAAGACATATGATTATATATGAAAATGTAGAGTCTACTATCTCTCCGCTCTTTTTGGTGTCTTTTTTAAAAAGCTTGATTCTATCTGGTTCATCTCCACTTTCAATAGTCATCTAAAAACATATATAAGAGATGAAATATATTAAATGTTTAAAGTTTAGGCATTACTAATTAAATTATCAATAAATATATATAACTAATATCCATTATATTCTTACCTGGTGCCTAACCTGAGGATGTGATAGCCTACCGCTGGTGTGACCCATCTTTTGCTTATCTCGAATGGCACGATTTATCGCACTACGTTCCTACTTGTAATATGATATTAAAACTAGGTATAGAGAATCCATTTGATATCTCTATCATACATAAATCATACATGATATTTCACTCTTAGTAATAAAATAGTTTTGATAATGACTATATGAAAATCAATTTCTACTATGTGGATTATATGAATGAGAAAATGAATTTTTAGTATATAAGCTTTGAAGCAAGATATGAAATCTTATAGAAGAAATATTGAGTATGGTTGAGAGTGATTTGAAAAACTTGCTTGTTGAGAGTGATTTGTTTCAAAATATACTTTTGATAATCTCAACTTGCTTTTAAGATAATCAAAAAGAGTTTCTAACAGAATCAATTAAGGATGCATTAAAAATTCAAGATTTTCTATAGAATAGTCGACTATCAGGATCTTTCTGTCGACTATGCTTCAAAATAGTCGACTGTTTTTAATGTTCTGTCGACTATTTAAGCATCTGTCGACTATTTCAGCAACTGTCGACTATCGAGTAAAAATAGTCGACTATGCATTCTGATCTGTCGACTATTTTTGTTCATAAAATTCAAAAATTTCTTCTCATTTCAGCAACTGTCGACTATTCAAATATGTCTGTCGACTATTGGATTTTTGTATTAAAAATAGTCGACTATCAGTATATGTCTGTCGACTATTGTTAGTTTTACTTGTAAAAATAGTTGACTAATCTTTTCTTCTGTCGACTATCATGTTTCACAGATTTTATAACGACTAGTTTTTGATGCATTAAATGCTCGCCAACCACCCACAACGGTCCAAATTTCAAATATACCCACCATCAACTATAAATAGGTGGTTGAAGATGCATTAAAGGCTGCTGAAAACATATTGGATATCTTGAACGATCGTGCCTTCACTGTTACATCGAGCTTTAACTTTTCTCTCTGTATTTTTCATTTAAGAGGCTTTAATATTTTACTGTTATATTACTTTTAAGCCTCGATCTTATATTTAAAAGAGAGAGCTTGTAACTAAGAGTTGTACTCTTAGAATCTCCATTTCATTCTCTGTAATTTTTTCCTAGCGGTAGCTAGAGGGCCCATTAAGTTGGGAGGTTGTAAGTTCCCTAGTCAAGGACTAGAGGACCTGCTCATATTTGAGTAGGGGGTTTGAGAGTAAAGATTGGTTTTAAAATCCTTAGTTGATAGCTAAGGTAGTGGACTAAGCTTGGAAAGCTGAACCACTATAAATACGTGTCCTCACTGCTTTCCAATTTTTTTTTTCTTTGCATTTCTGTTTCTACTAACTTTGAATGCTCATTGATAAAATTCTATATTTACTCTTCACTATTTGAAAGTATCTTTGCTTCTCAAAAGAATTTTTTTTTTTAATTATACCAATTCACCCCCCTTCTTGGTGTGTGTCACATAAGTTCAAATCTATCAATTGGTATCAGAGCCAAGTTCCCTTGTTTTTATCGGTTTAACAACCTAGGGAAAGAGATCTTATCATATGGCTCATTTTGCATCATCATCCCAATCCAAGGGTCTAAGCACCACTCGTCCCCCATTCTTTGATGGAACTAACTATAATTACTGGAAGACAAGAATGCAGATTTATTTGATGCAGGATTCAAGCTTAATGCAAGCAGTTTACAAGGACATCAAGTTAGCTGACATGGAGAAAATTGAGACCTGGACACCAGAAGAAAGAAGAGATATGGAGATTAATGCTAAAGCCATGAATACTCTTATCTGTGCACTGAGCTCAGAGGAATTCAACAAAGTGTCAACGTGCAAAACAGCTAAGGAAATTTGGGACAAATTAAAGGTAACACATGAAGGAACAAATCAGGTAAAAGAAACGAAAATCAATCTTCTTGTCCATGATTATGAATTATTTTCTATGAAAGATGACGAATCTATAAAAGATATGTACACTAGATTCAATGACATTGTTACTACTTTAGAGGCCTTAGGTAAGACATTTACAAATGGAGAAAGAGTTAGAAAAATTCTAAGAAGTTTACCTAGATCATGGGAATCTAAAGTCACTGCCATAACAGAAGCGAAAGACTTAGATACACTTCCATTTGACAACTTGCTAGGTTCTTTAATGACACATGAAATAATGATGAAAAGAAATGAAGTTGATGATTCCAAGAAAAACAAAAATGTAGCATTTAAAATTGAGGATGAAGATAAAAACTCTCAAAGTGAAGATGATGATTTTGCACTATTAGCTAGGAAATTTAGGAAATTTATGAAGAAAGGTAGGTTTAATCAAAGGAGAACATTTCGGAAAGAAAAAGATCAAAAAGAGTCTAATCCAACTAATGAGCTTCGATGCTTTGAATGTAAGAAGCTAGGTCACATTAGAAGTGACTGCCCTCAACTGAAAAAGATGGATTGCAAGGAAAGAAAAATGAAGAAGAAGGCTCTAGCTGCGTGGGGTGAAGAAGAGCTCTCATCAAGTGATGAATCTCAAGATGAAGAAGTTGCCAACATTTGTTTTATGGCCAACACCGAAGACGAGGTAAGCTCTCAACATCTAAATTCAGTTTCTGAATTTACATTTGAAGAACTTCATGATGCATTCAATGATTTGCTAGGTGAATGTGAGCATATGAATGAGAAAAACAGTGTTTTAAAAAGAGAATTAAATTCCTTAGAAAATAAGGTAAATGATCTGAAAATCAAAATAGGAATGTTGGAAAATGAAAGAGACAGTCTATGTACTGAAAAGGAAAACCTCTTGAAAGAAAACAAAGACATGAAAGAATCTTTAGAAAAATTAGTTGAAGGTAAAAATAAACTAGAGATGATACTTGGAGCTCAAAGAAATTTTGGAAATAAACAAGGAATTGGGTTTGATCCATTTCAAGCAAGCTCCAGTAAAACAGTGTTTGTTAAAGCATCAAACCAAAATTTTTTTCAAAGAAAATCATCTTTTAAACCAACATTTTCAAAAAGAGGTATTAACTGTCACTATTGTGGAAAAGATGGTCACTCAATCAACAAATGCTTCATACGAAATTTTCCTCAAAAATTCAAACAAGTTTGGGTTCCTAAAGATGTAGTATCTTCTAACAAGTATGGACCCAAGATGATATGGGTACCAAAGGGAACAACATGAATGATTTCTTGTGTAGGCTGCATTGGTTTCAAATGATTCAAGGAGCAAGTGGTTCCTTGACAGTGGGTGCTCTAGGCACATGACAGGAGATCAAGATCTTCTCAGCAACATCGTTTTCAAGGAAGGAGGTAAGGTTTTCTATGGTGACAACTCTCAAGGTAAGATCATAGGTATGGGCTCTATCTCTTTTGAAAAAATTACACTAGAAAATGTATTTCTTGTTGATGGTCTTAAACATAATCTAATTAGTATCAGTCAATTGTGTGATTTAAGTTATGAAGTCTGTTTTGATGCTAATTCTTGTAAAGTTGTATGCTCCAAGACAAAAGAAACAAAATTAAAAGGAAATAGAATAGGAAATATCTATCTCACATTTCTAGAATCACCAAAAATGGAGAACTGTTTAGTTGCAAATTCAACTCAAAATTCCTGGTTGTGGCATAGTAGGTTAGGGCATGCAAGTATGAACCTAATAAACAAGTTAGTAAAACATGATCTTGTTATTGGTTTGCCTAAGCTTAAATTTGAAAGAGATCACATTTGTGGCACTTGCATGAAAGGCAAGCAAATCAGTATTTCATTCAAACCAATAAAAGAAGTATCAACATCTAGACCTCTAACACTACTTCACTTAGACTTGTTTGGTCCAATGAGAACTCTAAGCTTAGGAGCTAAACAATATGTTTTGGTAATAGTAGATGATTACTCTAGATTCTCATGGGTTATCTTTCTTGCATCCAAAAATGAAACTTTTAAGTCATTTGAAATATTTAGTAAAAGAATTCAAAGAGAAAAAGGTTTTTGTATTTCAAAAATAAGAAGTGATCATGGAGGAGAATTTGAAAATGAATCTTTCAAACTGTTTTGTGAAGAAAATGGAATAGATCATAATTTCTCTCGTGCTAGGACTCCTCAACAAAATGGTGTAGTAGAAAGAAAGAATAGATCATTACAAGAAATGGCTAGAACAATGCTTTGTGATAAAAATCTTCCTAAATACTTTTGGGCAGAAGCTGTGCATACTGCCTGCCATATCCTTAATAGAGTTTCAATGAGACCATTATTGAAAAAGACTCCATATGAATTATTTAAAGGAAGAAAGCCTAACATAAGTCATTTCCATGTCTTTGGTAGTACTTGCTATATTCTTAATAATGGAAAAGAATCACTAGGTAAGTTTGATGCTAAAAGTGATGAAGGTATATTTTTAGGATATTCATCTCAAAGTAAAGGTTATAGGGTATTCAACAAAAGAACCTTAGTAGTAGAAGAAACAATTCAAGTAATAGTTGATGACATAAGCATTGGGGTTCCAAAACCTAGAGAAGATGGTGAAAATGATGTAACTCAAAATTTTGAAAGGATTTCAATAAGACAAAATGAATCTAATTCTCAAGAAAATGATCCATTTGAAGAAGAACAAGAGCAGCAAGTAGAAAAAGAACCAACATTTCCAAGAGAAAGGAAATTTGTCAAAAAGAATGAAATCATAGGAGATCCATCCCAAGGTATTAGAACTAGATCTTCCATTAGGAATGAATGTCAATTTGCTGCCTTTCTATCTCAAGTTGAACCCAAAAACATCAAAGAAGCTCTTGAAGATGAAAATTGGATTATAGCCATGCAAGAAGAATTAAATCAATTTGAAAGAAATGGAGTTTGGAAATTAGTGCCAAGACCAAAAGATTATCCTATTATAGGCACAAAATGGGTATTTAGAAATAAGATGGATGAAAATGGAGTTGTAACAAGAAACAAAGCAAGGCTAGTGGCTCAAGGTTATAGCCAAGAAGAAGGTATTGACTTTGATGAAACTTATGCCCCTGTTGCTAGATTAGAAGCCATAAGAATGTTGTTAGCATTCGCTTGTTACAAAAATTTCAAGCTATATCAAATGGATGTTAAGAGTGCTTTCTTAAATGGATATATTAATGAAAAAGTCTATGTAGAACAACCCCCTGGTTTTGAAAATCACAAGTATGAAGATCATGTGTTCAAATTGTCTAAAGCTTTATATGGTCTAAAACAAGCCCCTAGAGCATGGTATGAGAGACTTAGTAAGTTTCTCTTAGAAAAAGGATTTAAAAGAGGCCAAATAGATACGACCTTATTTATAAGAAGTCATGATAAGGACATCTTATTAGTTCAAATATATGTAGATGACATCATCTTTGGATCTACAAATAAATCTCTATGTGATCAATTTGCAAATCTTATGCAAGGAGAATTTGAGATGAGTATGATGTGTGAACTTAAGTACTTTCTAGGATTGCAAATAAAACAAGAAAAAGAAGGTATATATATTTCTCAACAAAAATACATAAGAGATCTTCTCAAAAGGTTTGATGTTCAAGATTGTAAACCTATGGCTACACCTATGAGTAGTTCTCAAAGCCTAGATAAAGATGAATTAGGGAAAGCTGTAGATAACAAGCTGTATAGAAGTATGATTGGCTCTTTGCTCTATTTAACAGCTAGTAGACCTGATATTATGTTTAGTGTGTGCTTATGTGGTAGGTTCCAATCTAATCCCAAAGAATCTCACTTGAAAGCAGTTAAAAGAATTTTGAGATACCTAAAAGGATCTACAAATCTAGAACTATTTTATGCAAAATCAAATATTTTTAAACTAGTAGCATACACTGATGCAGATTATGATGGATGTAAAATAGATAGAAAAAGTACGAGTGGTTCATGTCAATTCTTAGGAAATTGTTTGGTATCTTGGTCAAGTAGAAAACAAAATACAGTGGCTCTATCATCTACTGAGGCTGAGTATGTAGCAGCTGGAAATTGTTGTGCTCAAATGTTATGGATAAAATACCAAGTAGAAGACTATGGCATAAGGCTTCAAAACATCCCAATAAAATGTGACAATACTAGTGCTATAGCTTTAACAAAAAATCCAGTGTTTCATGCAAGAACTAAACATATAGAAGTAAAACATCATTTTATTAGAGACCATGTTCAAAAAGGAGACATAAGTCTTGAATTCATAGATACAAATCATCAAGTAGCAGATATCTTTACAAAACCTCTTGATAGAGAAAAGTTTGAATATTTTAGAAGTGAACTAGGATTAATCATAACATGAGTAAGTGTATTGTGCTCCTTTCTAATGTTTGTTTTATACATATATATTATTGAGAAGGCAAAGATTCAATTCTGTCAAATCAATTTATAAAATTGACAGAATGTTATCGAGCCAAAATTCATTTGTGATGGGGCATCTCTGCAAGCTTATCAATATTTTTCTCAAATATAGTCGACAGCAGTTTCAGCCTAGTCGACTATTCGCCTTGTGTTAGCCAAATTAGTCGACAGCAGTTTCAACCTAGTCGACTATTCGCATAGTGTAAGCCAAATTAGTCGACAGCAGTTTCAACCTAGTCGACTATTCGCATAGTGTAAGCCAAATTAGTCGACAGCTATATTGCATCTGTCGACTATCCCATCGCGCCTATTTAAAGACCAGGCGACTATCGGCCCTCTTTTATTTTAAAAAAAAAACCCTAACCGTCCGTATTGTCGTTTCCCTCCTCTCGAAGTATCGATTTTTCCTTTACCTAGTGCATTCGGTTATTTTGGTTTCTCGTGCTCCATCAAAGTGCCAAAGCATTTCATTTCGTCCGCTATCCCTCGGCTCTATCTATCGCCCGATCTCTCGGCCATTTCGCACGGTTACTCTTGCTCTGTCTATCCCTCTTGCTCTGCTTCACATTTCAATCACCCCATATGACAAGGACTAAGAACACAGACAAGGGTAAAGGCAAAGGAAAAGGGAAAGAAAAAGAATCGGGTTCTTCAAGCCATCCTCCATCCCATCCGAGACCTCAACTCCAACTCTTCATTTCTGAAGAACAACAAGAAAGGTATTCCATGTACTTTGAGTCTCGTGAAGTCCTTGAAGGTCGTTATTTGAACTTATCATTTCTAGAATCCATTGGTTTTCCCTACATTCAGACATTTAAGGATTTCGGTTGGTGGGATTTCTTAACAATTCATCGATGCATATATGAAGATGTGGTTAGGGCTTTTTATTCCAATGCCAACAATATCTTTCATAAGAGAAAATCGGATAAGAAGTTCAAGACTAACATTGGGGATGTTCATATGGAAATCACCATGATGCTAATCCACGAACAGTTTAAAATTCCTTTAGATGGAGAGGACTATGCTTCCTGGACTCAAGATTTTCTTCAAGCCAGTAAAGAACTCATAGGAGATGACTCACTTACATCTAAGATTTCTAACACATCCAAAATGGACTTGAACACTAGGATTCTACATCTGATTTGTTTTCAAATGATTCACCCTAGAAATGGAAGTTTTTCTCTTGTTACAAGACTTGACTTGTGGCTACTCCAATGTATTAAGGCCAGGAGAAGGCCAAATCTGTGTCATCTGATGATTAACTTGATGGTAGGTGCTCTTTCCACAAAAACTAGGTCCTTTCCTTATGGTATGGCAGTCAGTCTTTTACTAGATCATCTGGTTGGAGACATGGATAGTGTTAGAAAAGTATATCTAAGCCAATCTCAACACATAAATGACAAGACACCTATTAGAACTGGCTATGCACACAGGGATGGGGAATGGGTTAAAGCAGACCAAATTGAAAGGCCTAGCAAGAAAAGAAGATCAGAAGGACCATCATCATCTCATGAAGACTTAGTGGTTCAAGGGATGACAGATCTTAAATTAGATATATCAAAAGTTGAAGCCAGCCTACAAGAATTTCGAGAAGAAGTCAGGCTAGATCTACAGAGTCTTCATCAGCAGCAAGAAGACCTATCTTCTCAGATGGGGTACCTTATTCAGTTGTTCTCTTCTCAGTTTCCTCCACCTGCTGCATCTCCATCTATTCCACCAGTTGACTCTCCTTCATCCGCTCAGTCTTCTCCTTCATCCATCTCTCCAGATGTTTAGATGATGCCCTCATCATACATTTCACTTTATTTTTACCTTATGTATGCTTGTTTTGGCAGATTTACTAGTAGCTTTTGTTATATGTTTTTTTTGCACTCAACTATTACTCTATGAATGAATGTTTTAATATTGACATTTCACTCTTGCTAATGTATGTTTAAATAGGGCTGAATGATCTGGTTGAATTATTTATGTGCACCTTGGTTTAAGGGGGAGCCTCAGTGTGTTTCAAAAAGGGGGAGTATTCTTATTATTTGATATTGACAAAAAGGGGGAGATAAAATGAGTAAATTGATTTTCACATTTTTCATATTTGTTTTGTCATCATCAAAAAGGGGGAGATTGATATTTCACTCTTAGTAATAAAATAGTTTTGATAATGACTATATGAAAATCAATTTCTACTATGTGGATTATATGAATGAGAAAATGAATTTTTAGTATATAAGCTTTGAAGCAAGATATGAAATCTTATAGAAGAAATATTGAGTATGGTTGAGAGTGATTTGAAAAACTTGCTTGTTGAGAGTGATTTGTTTCAAAATATACTTTTGATAATCTCAACTTGCTTTTAAGATAATCAAAAAGAGTTTCTAACAGAATCAATTAAGGATGCATTAAAAATTCAAGATTTTCTATAGAATAGTTGACTATCAGGATCTTTCTGTCGACTATGCTTCAAAATAGTCGACTGTTTTTAATGTTCTGTCGACTATTTAAGCATCTGTCGACTATTTCAGCAACTGTCGACTATCGAGTAAAAATAGTCGACTATGCATTCTGATCTGTCGACTATTTTTGTTCATAAAATTCAAAAATTTCTTCTCATTTCAGCAACTGTCGACTATTCAAATATGTCTATCGACTATTGGATTTTTGTATTAAAAATAGTCGACTATCAGTATATGTCTGTCGACTATTCTTTGTTTTACTTGTAAAAATAGTTGACTAATCTTTTCTTCTGTCGACTATCATGTTTCAAAGATTTTATAACGGCTAGTTTTTGATGCATTAAATGCTCGCCAACCACCCACAACGGTCCAAATTTCAAATATACCCACCATCAACTATAAATAGGTGGTTGAAGATGCATTAAAGGCTGCTGAAAACATATTGGATATCTTGAACGATCGTGCCTTCACTGTTACATCGAGCTTTAACTTTTCTCTCTGTATTTTTCATTTAAGAGGCTTTAATATTTTACTGTTATATTACTTTTAAGCCTCGATCTTATATTTAAAAGAGAGAGCTTGTAACTAAGAGTTGTACTCTTAGAATCTCCATTTCATTCTCTGTAATTTTTTCCTAGTGGTAGCTAGAGGGCCCATTAAGTTGGGAGGTTGTAAGTTCCCTAGTCAAGGACTAGAGGACCTGCTCATATTTGAGTAGGGGGTTTGAGAGTAAAGATTGGTTTTAAAATCCTTAGTTGATAGCTAAGGTAGTGGACTAAGCTTGGAAAGCTGAACCACTATAAATACGTGTCCTCACTGCTTTCCAATTTTTTTTTCTTTGCATTTCTGTTTCTACTAACTTTGAATGCTCATTGATAAAATTCTATATTTACTCTTCACTATTTGAAAGTATCTTTGCTTCTCAAAAGAATTTTTTTTTTTAATTATACCAATTCACCCCCCCTCTTGGTGTGTGTCACATAAGTTCAAATCTATCAATACATACCTGTGCTTGCTCACATCCCCAATACTCCACAAGAACCTTCCACTGTTCTAGGTCCACCCCAGGCAGTATTTTTAATAGACGAGCCACATTTGTCTCATGGCAATCATAATGCCTCTTCAAGGTGGCTTTGTACTCTCTCCACTTCTTGGAAGCATGTTGTAAGCAAATTGATCTCCATGTTGGAAGCAAACATTTTTCTCAATGTGCATGACATCAAGATTATGTCGGATCAAATTGTCTTGCCAATATGGAAGTTTAAAGAATATACTATGTTTTCTCCAACCACCCATTCCTCTCCCAACATTAGCGCCAGAATTCTAACGGTTTTCATACATCTTAACAGATTCAACATCTTTGAATACATCGTAGCCATATAACTGAGAAGAAGCAACACGATTCTCAATGGTTCCACTAAAATTCTTCTTGTCTAACCGAAAAGGATGGCTCATGTCCTCCAAGAATCTATAGTGACCCATATAACAAAACTTACCACCATGTCTTAACCATTTAGACTCCGTCTCTTTCATGCAACAAGGACAAGCAACTCTTCCTCAAGTACTCCATCTAGATAAATTAGCATACGTAGGAAAATCATTAATCATCCACAACAATGCTGCATGCATGTGAAACGTTTCTTTTCTTGAAGCATCGTAAGTTTCTATCCCCTCGCTCCATAATTCCTGTAACTCTTGAATCAACGGTTGCAGAAACACATCAATATTGTCTCCTGGTGCATGAGGTTCATCAATCAATAAAGACAAGATGAAGTAAGGTTGTTTCATACACAACCAAGACGGTAGATTATATGGTATTAACACAACTGACCAAATGCTATAGCTAATGGTCATTGTTCGAAACGGATTAAACCCAACAGAAGTCAAACCAAGTCTAACATTGCGACTATTTTCAACAAATTTCGAATGTTGTTTATCAAAAGATTGGCAAGCCAATGAATCAGCATGGTGCCTCATTATACCATCTTTTATTCTACCTTCTTTGTGCCATCTCATTAACGATGTTGTTTTGTTAGACATGAACAATCTTTGTAGTCTCGAAAAAGGAAAATGTCGTACTTGTTTAGAAGTGACTTTTTTCACCTTCGTTATATCGTCGTCCACTTGCACCTCATATTCTTTATACCTTGACTCCACACAAAAAGTACATTTGTCCAACTTTGATGCATCTTTTCAAAAAAGCATACAATTGTTAGGGCATGCATCGTACTTACAATACTTAAAACCTAAATCCTCACTCAATTTCTTAGCCTCCCGATATGATCGTGGCAATGACACTCTTTCTAGGAATGCCTCATTCAACAACTCAAGCAATATATCAAATATTTTATTTGACAACCCACCCAATACCTTCAAGTGTTGTAAACGAACAATAAACGAAAATGTCGTGAAGTTCTTACAACCAAGCCATAACTCTATTTCTACCTTCTCCAACAACTCATAGAATCTTATAGCTTCTTCACTACTTCCAACATTGTGTCTGGGAACTCCATGTGCATCATGTATCATTCCCACCATATCATCTCCAATATTACATTCCTGATCTTGAAATTCTTCTCAACTATGACAAGGCACATATAGCTCTTCATGAATCGTCTATATTATGTAATTAGTGTCAAACCCATTCAGAATGAGGTGTTCCTCCGCAACATCTTGTTTATGAAGATATCTATTAACACATTTAATACATGGATAATATATGCTTGCCCTAGGAGCCTTATGTCTATAGGCAAACTAAAGGAACTCCTAAATTCCTTGTTCGTATCGAGGATCAAGCCTGTTCGATATGTTAATCCAACTCTTATTCAGCTCCATTAGAATAATTTATTTATTAAACCTGATAAGAATAAGAATTCAAAGGGTACTCTAAGAATGGGAATAAGGATACATTAATTAAACTAAATAAAACCATATAAATATTGAATAGCTTGGTTAGTTAAAAACCTAAACGGAGAAAATAAAGATATGATGACATAGAGATTTCAACTCCTAATATCCATTGAATTACTTAGATTTCTCACCACCATTAGGTACCTTACACTTATTTTAATTATTTCACAAGCGGCTAAAATTTCCTATTTAATTATATAATAATGAAACAATGTGAGTGATTTTTATCACATCAATTGCAAGTGCACCATGATTTAGTCTCTAATAATAGGTTTTTCCAATCTATATACGTATTTTCTCTTTTTCTATTCACACGGTCTATCCTAGCCTCGCCTTGAACCCAATACAAGTAAAGTGGTGTGGTCCCCCAAACCAACACATATAAATTATGCAATAATAATATACTGAAATCAAAAGATTAAAGAGAAAATCACATATGAACAACAAAAATTACAATGAGACTTTGAATATGTTTGGAACGTCTCATTAATATAATATAATATAATATGGTTGATTAGATTTGAAAAAGAAAATGATTTGCAAATTACACCAAAAGTGTTAAAATTTGTAAATCCTTGTCTAATACATAAAATTATTTGTACATGAAACCAATTCAGCATTGCAAAACCATAATGAACTCTTGAAATTATATAAATTATTTGTATAAAATTATTAGTACAAAATTATTTGTACAAGAGCGAATCACAAAATTATTTGAAATTAACCAATTTAGCATTGCAGAATCACAAAATTATTTGTACAAAATTATTAGTAGTTACCATACCAAATGGAGCAACAGGCAGCAGCGAGCGACACGAGAGCTAGGGCGATGAGTGAGCAAGAGCAACCGAGAGGCGAGAGCGAAGATGAGTAAAAGGCAGGGTAATGATAGAGAGAAGGGTGACTGAGTGAGAGAGATAGAGACTAAACGGGTGCGAGGGCCTGAGCGAGCGAATGCAAGAGCGATTGAGGGTGAGTGAGAGCGAAGGCGAGAGAGACAGGGACTAAGAAAAGCGGTCAGATAGCGAGGTTGAGGGCGACTGAGCGAGCAACAATGGCGAGAGCGACTGAGAGTGAGCAAGCGAGGGTAAGACATAAGCTGAGGGGAGTGAACAAGGGTGAGTGGGGCCGAGAGAGGCAGTGACTCAGCGGCAAGAGCGAGCAAGAGAGACATAGCGATGAACGAGTGAGAGAGAGTTAGGTTTTGCAGAGGGGATTTTGGAAGAGAAGATGATGAGGGAAGATTTGGGCGAGGGCGGGGGATGTGTTATATAAATCATATCCCCATCGATTTCAAAAATTGCCGGGGATGGGTCAACATCATCGGCGGTTTATAAAAACCGCTAGAGATGTGTAGCCATAGCCAGCAATTTTCAAAATCGCCTGGAATTGTGTTAAATCCCCTACGATTTACAAAACCACGGGGCATTGTGGTGTTTTCCCAACAATTATTCAAACCGCGGGGAAAAGTTCACCGGTAATACCCCTTCTTCTTGTAGTGTGCTAAACGTAATTGTTATGAAACTTACCCTACATGTAAGATGCAAATGCAAAAATAGCCAATAATAGATCGTTCGAACCACAAGAATAATACAAGAAAAAAAAAATAGAAAAGAAATAATGGAAAGAACACACTTGAACATGACGATGTATGTGTTCGGATTTGAAAGAATCTTACTCACAATAAGAGAATTTCCCCTAGTCAGTTCACTAGAAAGATTGAATCAAAGATATACACGATACACACACAAGACCCTCACGACCATTTGAATATCATAATCAAAATGGACAAAATGACAACAGAGTACAATGCTCTAAATAAACCTAAGCAACCCCAACATTCTTATCTTACAATCTCTCACAGAAAATTCCAAGTGATTTATACTTACAGTAGGTCGAGATAAAAAATTTCTTGTTGTTCATCTATTTTTGTTCTTCGTTGAGAGAGAGAGAGAGAGCGCTTTTCAGATTGCACACAATGAAGTATTGAATGAAACCTTGTTATGCGAATATATAGGAATATAATGCAATGCGGTGTAAACTCTTATGCCAATGTGAAAATATGTGAAACTTAATTAAATGGCCAAACTGCTATTTCTAAAACTTAGCGGTCACAGCTAAAATATTTTGAAGTCACATACTAACAGTACTTTTTTATATTGAATATTTCTAAGATTTGTTGGAAGACTTCGTTAGGAGTTGACCAACCATCCAACTGTCGCGCCTTCTAGAATGATTACAAAAATACAAACTCTTTTTTTTTTAATAAAATAGGAATAATTATTTTATAAAAAAATAGTTACAATGATTCACATAATATTTACTTTACACTTTAGGCAAGTCTATCAACAATAATTTTAATAGAAAGTGAATATTAAGATATATTTTAAATTTATAAAATATTATAATTTTTTATTGATTATTTCAAAAGACATTTACTAAGATAAATTAGCTTTTTATATTTCTATATAATGTAGTCGGCTGTATAAATATGCAAAAAAGTCATTGCAATACATATATATATATGTATGTATATATACATTATGTATCCTCCTTGTTTATGTGGGTGGTATTCGTTGTAAATCAAGATTGCAGCAAAGAAACTCAGTCGTTCCAGGTTCAATTTTTTGTATTGTTCTTCCCTTATCATGATATCAGTTCCTTCCCTATACGCTTGAATAGAATTCATGCTGAGAATTCTGCCTCTTTCACTGCAATTCATTCGTTGTAGCTCTCCTTGATAATGGGCAAACAGTTCTTTCCAAACTGAATTTATTCTTCGTTCAATCGAGAGCCTTTGCTCTTGATTTTGGGGGCTG
This sequence comes from Diospyros lotus, assembly GCF_014633365.1. NCBI lineage: Eukaryota > Viridiplantae > Streptophyta > Magnoliopsida > Ericales > Ebenaceae > Diospyros > Diospyros lotus. Next base: position 18,484,192 of record NC_068344.1, read on the forward strand.
AACGGGTCAGAAAGCTGTAAATTTGAAACTGGGTGTTGAAGAGTTTATTTATGGAATGGAAAAGGGAGCAGTGTCAGTTTCACGAGTCAGTGACCTAGTTTTCTTTTGTGATGGTTAATAAGTTTGTTCCATATGCCATGATAAGCAAATGAGATGGTTTTGGGTTTCGTTTTGTGCATTGTGCGTGTCTGTCTGTCTGTTCTCCCTTGTACATTCTGTGATGCATATATATATATTGTTTGGGTGCAATGTTTGTTAGATGAGCGTATTAGTGGCAGTGCTTTAATACTTAATATCAATTATAGTAATCAGAAAAGTGAACTTTATTTGCTGATGACAGATTCATAAATTCGATCAATTTCATAACCCAAAGGCCCGATTTTTACAATAATCTTTATGTCTCATCAATACTTAATATGTGCTATTTTAATTTCGAAAGCCCGCAGGAATGTTTAAGGCAATTATAGCGGCGTTGGTGATCGGTTTTCTAGCCTTGGGATTCAAGTCCATCCGCCCTCCGCCTCCCAGTATCTGTGGCTCCCCGGGTGGTCCACCCATTACAGCACCTAGAATACAACTTAAGGATGGAAGGCATTTGGCCTACAGGGAGCACGGCGTGCCAAAGGAAATGGCCAAGTATAAGGTCATTTTCTTTCACGGGTTTGGTTCTGGAAAACACGATGGATCAATTTTACCACCGGTAAATTCATGATTCCCTGTCAAAATTAATTCATTTTCCTTTGGTGGATTGCTGCTTTGAATGATTTTGCCGGGTGGAGCGTTTCAGGAGACAGCTGAAGAAGTAGGGGTGTACCTTGTGTCTTTTGATAGACCAGGATATGGGGAAAGTGATCCGGATCCAAAGCGAACTATGAAAAGTATAGCTTTTGACATTGAAGAACTTGCTGATAAGTTGGGACTTGGATCCCAATTTTATGTGATTGGTTATTCCATGGGTGGACAACTGGTTTGGGCTTGCCTGAAGTATATTCCTCACAGGTAAGATGTAAATCTAGTGCTTGTTTCTATTCTTGCCGGGATAAGTTAAAAATTTGCGCATAAGATGGAAAAGAGAAAAAGTATAAATTTTGGAGGAGTTATAAACAATGCAAGCCCATAAGCTACCCATTGTGAAGGTAAACTTAGATTTCTTGGATCGTGTAAGATCGTCGAGAGTTCATGTAAGCACATACATGTGATTTTTATTCTCCTATGAAAATGATAATGGCAAAAATTGGTTGCGGAAAACTATTTTAAATAATGGAGCTTGGAAAATATGGCATCTTGAAGATAAGGCGAGAAATGAGCAAAAACAGAGGAAAACAAGAAGAAAGGCTGCCAATCCAAAACTTGATTGTTCTCTGCCATCTTACAGCTTTTTATAATTTTCTTCAGTTTGTTAAGATCTTAAGTTGATTGTATGTTGACAGGCTAGCTGGAGCAACATTAATTGCTCCAGTTGTGAATTATTGGTGGCCTGGTTTCCCAGCAAATTTATCTAAAGAAGCCTACTACGAACAATTCCCCCAGGACCAGTGGACATTGCGGATTGCTCACTATCTCCCTTGGCTTACCTACTGGTGGAACACTCAGAAATTTTTTCCCTCCTCTAGTGTTATAGCTGGAAGGCCTAAATTCTCCGAACAGGATGTACAACTCATTACCCATCTTTCTTCAGCGAATATGCAGAAGGTACTACTTTAAGGAGGCTCCCCTTAAGTGAATACCCATTGAGATGTTACCAATTGCAAACAATTTAAAAGTATTGTTGTGTTGGATTTTGTTGCTTGTTTGGATAAACAGGTGAACGTCAAGCAACAAGGAGAGTTCGAGTCCCTCCACAGGGACCTGATGATTGGGTTTGGGAGCTGGGAATTTGATCCCTTGGATCTCGAGAATCCTTTCCTTGACAACAAAGGGTCTGTACATCTGTGGATGGGGGATTCAGACGGGCTGGTGCCAGTAACGCTACAAAGGCATATTGCCGGAAGGCTTCCATGGATTCACTACCACGAGGTATCAGGTGGGGGACACTTGTTTCCATATGCAGATGGAATGAGAGAAGCCATCTTTAAAACACTCCTATTTGGTGAGAAGTAGATTTTCTCGAGGTTAATTCAGTTTTTGTTTACAACTTGGTCATGTATTATGATGTATGAGGATTATACTAGCAGGCAATGCCTCTATTCGAGCTTTCGATTATTTATTAATCGAACACTATGTTCAGTAGTTTTCTGATTTTGCTAGTCTTCGTTAAGTGAAATGGGCTCTTGGTGTTCACTGGCTATGGAAAGTAAAACCTGCTATAGCAAACTGGACATGAACCAAACTATCTCTAAGAAACCTTCGTATAAAAAACTATATAGCAGGCAAGCTAAGGCAAGCAACATTGATATACGGAGTTTCCTGGAGAAGAGAAGATTTGCTTTTGTTGTTGTCCTGCTTCAGCTCTAGCTGCAAGTGAATGCTATATCCTGCTTTGCTTTTGCTTACTTTTTCTTTCTTCTCTTTTGGTACATCAGATGAACTATTTGTTTCAGCCACAGATTTTATCTGATACTGATGATGGTGTCCCATCTTGCATTTGTGAATACCCGGAAGATCAAATTCATGTCTGATCAGATACAAGTATATGGAAATTGAGTTCAGAATTGCTAAATGACATTTTTACGGAATTTTTGTACAAAAAATGACACTAAAATGATGCGATAGTGACATTTTATAATTATAAACTACTTAAGAGGGAATTTTCTGTTATAATTGAAAAGGAGGTTCCTTTCTTTGCTTTGCAAAGGATTGGGAGAGTTATTTATATACATAATTTTACCTTTGTTTTTACAAAGATGTTATTTTCAAAACTTTAACCCCCAACTTTTTCATCACAAAAAAATAATCTTACTGGTACGATTCATGATCAACTAGGGGGTGTTCAAAAAAATTACTAAACTATGAAAACCGACTGCACCATGCAATATTTTTAGGAGAACAGGTTGAGATGGTTTGAGAAATTTATAAATCGTGTGATTTGTGATTTGATAAAAATAATTTTGATATTTAACAGAATAACCCCACTGTTAAGAGTCTTAACAATTTAAAAATTTAAAAAAATAAAACCCTAAAACCTAAACAATTTTTTCTATCCCAACCCCCACTGACACTCTATACCTCTCATCCTCTTCTTTCAGCTTTTTTACTAGTATAGTTTTTTTTTTACTTTTTGAAGTAAAAAACTCAAAATATGTTAAAATGATCAATCAAAAAAGTTTTAGACATAATTTGTTAATCTACCAAACTCAATAGAAAGTTCACTTGTACAAATCACAAAAACAGCACTAAACCATACCATATTTTGCTGCATAGTCTAGTATAATTTATGGAGACCAAATTAGACCGAGTGATTTGAAGCAATATAAAAACTGTATATATGATTTGACATATTAAAAAGGGTTTAGACTATGATCAACTATTGGAATTCACATTCCTTCTTGTGTTTCGCAAAACATTTTTGTTTTGATGAGGATCTATGGTTTCAACTTTTAAAACCCCCTTTCTTTCCGGTCTCTGGAAGTTTTTATTTGTATCAAAAATTATAAAATTGACTTGAGTATCTTGCTCCATCAACCAACTAACTCTGAATTGTGTTTTTGTGTGTGTGTGTTATTGCTTGGTCTCAACTATTAAAATTACTTTCTTAAATATTTAGGTTTCGTGTATCTGCACGCACTATATAATAGGTACACACACACAATATGTATTTATATAAAATTTTAGTATATAATATTTAATCTCTTAATTTTACATTTCGTTTACTTTTATGATGATATTAAAATACAATAATGTTGACACAATTGCTAAAGGTGTTGAATTATGAAAGTTTGATAATTAAGTAGTTTGTTTCAATATTTTTATTAGAAAGTTAAAAGAGTTTACTAATCTAAAATAATTTTTGCTAGGAAAATGATATTTTATGTATTTTTTAGTGATGTTATTTTTTATCATTGTGATATACTTTAGTTAGTAGGTTTTATTGGGATTACCACTCATGCATGGTCTCCCGCTACTCATGCTCTCGATTTCGGCAAATGAAGTAAATCGTAGGCGAGCTCTTTGGCTTTTGTCTAGACTAAGTATCGAACTCGTGATCTATTGATAGTAATTTCAACGTATCACCTTGCCGACCACTTAACCTATGTCTTGGAGGCCTTTAGTTAGTAGGTTTTCTTTGTCATGCATGATTATGTATGAACAATATTATTTTATATGAGAATTTTATATAAGATTTTGTTTATAAGACATTACTATTGTGTAATCTTAAGTGTATAATTAATGATAATAAAAATAATTTTTGTAAATGATGATCTTCTACAAAATATTTTCAAATACTTTAATATTATTCTTATCTAAAAAAAAAAAAAATCCTTTGAGTCTATCCTCATGTATTGTTACCATATTGTTACCTAAAAAGGCTCATAAGTTGTTCTTAAAATTTTATCAATTTTTTTTTTTAAAAATTGGTTAATGATGAGGTTCATGTGTCTAATGCAGAGGAACAAGCCCTTGCATTCCTAGAACGTTACGACGGTCGATGTTTGAAGAAATAGGCATAATTTTCGCATACGGCATCCGTTTTGGGTCCACCATGACTCCATTCCGGAAAAGTCTCGATGAGACGAATCAAGCTCACCGCCTCGCTTGTGACGTAAGATGGATTTTGTCCGTTTGAGATCATTTACAGTGTTAAAAATGTGTTTTTGCATTTTTAGTTCATTATTTTAAATGTTTCTTTATTTTGTTTTGAAAAACTCAGCCAGTTAGGGGATTGTTGGCCCAATAGGTTTTCAGTTTTCACCTATTTAAAACATTTAGTTCCATTGTAAGGTTTTTTGGTTGCTTATGAAATAAGAACAATATTCATTTTCTTAGTGCAATCCGTACTCGAACGTGTACGTTATAGGTGAACCTACATCAGTTAATCAATGTTTTATTTTAGTTGGGCAAACTTGACCAGCGAAGGTTATTCTCAAAAGAATTAACTTGGTCGATTACAAAACATCATTTAGTTTATCAAAATGTCATCATATAATGCAAAGCAAATCTTTCAACCATGTTTGATCGACTAATATCATAAGTTTAGTTGAAGACAATAAGATAGTGTATTTCTAAAATTGCATGTTTGGTTAACCATGTGAAGTCGCCCGATCAATCAAAGTGTAATAGAAAGTGTTGCGGAAAATCTCTACAAAACAAATGGGTTAGTGTAATAACATCGAACCAGATTTCATCGAACGTAAAGAACAATACACAAAGTACCGATAACAGCAACAAGAAGATGAACACGAAGTAAAAAACTCCCTGTTTAAATACGTTCAAGGATCAGATCTGAAGAGTTTGTTTACCGCTTTGGTAACGCCAAAGAATAGGAACCACAAGCCACAACGAAACCCTCAAACCGAAAACCCAAAAAGCCCCAACACCTCTCAACCGAACACAAAAGAAGCCCTTTCTCACACAATCGATCAAAACCACACACTGTAGGTTACCACAGAAGGTAAATCGGTTACAAAGACAGAGGGTAGAAAGAAGAAAGCAAAAAAAAAAGCTTTCCGAGAATGGATGATCGAAACCCCCTAAATAGGGGATATGCATTGACAACAAATCGGCCAAGATCGACAAGTAATGATGCGGCCTCTCAACATGGAAAGAGGCATCGGACCGAGATGGAAACGAAGCCATGGGGATCAGCCACAAAGGAAACCACGAAAGAAGCAATCGGCTAAGCAAGGAAACGAGGGAGAGAGAGAGAGAGAAAGGCTAGGGTTTGGCTGAGGAAGGAAACACCAAGAGAATGGGCCGCACAAGAGCCTTTTATATGTGGGCTTAGGATTTAGGAGATAATGGGCTTTTGGGCTCAGAACAGTGGGCTTCTCCCCACTTGAGTAAATGGGCTAAGGTCCATTTCTCCTCTAAAGTGGGAATAGGGCTTGCGGCCCGATTTTTAAAGTGGGTTGCCTAAAAGTTGTGATTGAGTTGGGCTCTTCAATCCCGAGCTGAACCCTATGAAGATAGAATTCACCCAAAAAATCGTCACGGTCTTGAGCCTCATTAAAAAATACAAAACTAATAAAAAGTTTATTAAAATACTTTCTGAGACATCGGTCAACCAAAGTCTTTTTCATTGTCAATCAAAGTTAGACAATTTGTTTTGTATTATTTTATTAAATTAGGTTTAGTCAACCATAGTTATCACTCATGTCGACCAAAGTCTTCTAGAAGAGACCATGATTATCCTCAAAAGCACTAAACTCTCTCAGATCAATAATTCTTAAAGTTTGGGCATTTAAAGAAGAAGGTGTTCATCAAGCTATTCATGCATTTATTAAGCTGTACCATTCATGTTGCTATATATTGCCTTCCAACTTTGATTTTTCTAAGAGGGTTGTAAGTCACTCATTGCTGTTGTAATTATCTCACTATAATGCGAGGGATTCTCACAATTATTGTGAGGGTTTTTGAATTCCTCCAAAAGTGTTGTTAAGCACGAGAATTGTATTAAGGTTTTTAACTTATGTTAAAAGTTAGGTTTATTCTTATTATTTCATAGTAAAATCTTTAAATTTGGTTTAAAGAGAGATGATATAGATTCTTAAAGCCAAGCTTTTATAAATTTTATGTGTTTGTGCGTGATTGTGTTTATTCTTGCCTATCTATATCTATCAGCAAAACACATTTAAAATCAAACTCACATAATAAAAATGTTTGGAAGAGAAATCTCAAAAGTTTCTTAATAAAACCATTTACGTACCCTCTATCTTGGGTTACTTTTTGAACAACAAGTGGTACAGGGCAATTATATAATCTACTCATAAGTCTTATTTAATACACACTAAAAATGATAGCCATTACACTACAAGAATTTTAGTATATTGTGACAAAAATAATTATGATGGATTAAATTTTACCACAAAAAGTATCATTTTTGTGACAAAATAGAATTTTCTCATCCAAAATTAAAAAAGTGATTAAAGTTGTGACAAAAAATATTTTAACACAATATTTTATCATAATAAAGAGAGGTAGATAATTTATAATGATAAAATAATTTTTGTTACAAAATTTTGTCACATCAACTTGGTGTTAAATTTTTGGCGCCAATTCAACTTGCATAATATGACAAAATAATTTTGTTATAAAAAATTTTATGACAGGATTTAATCATATAAAATCTAATTACAAATTTTTTTAGTCGCAATAAGTAATAATTTTTATTACAAAAATATTTTGTCGTAATAAGTAATAATTTTTAGTCACAGTATTATCAAAAAATGACAACAATATGTATGTCACAAGAAATTCAGTTTTTTGTGACAAAAATAATTTTGATGAATTCAATTTTTTCATAAAAATATGTCATATTAAACATAAAAAATCATAAAAGGAGTAGGTACACCTACTAAAACGGTAGATAGCATAGTTGTGTATAAACCAAAAGATGAGTTTGATGAAATGATTTGGAAAAGGCACAAAGTAATGTCAAAATCATGAATTTATTATCCCGTATGTATACTTTTTCACCCATTGAATTCAATAGAATCTCATCTTATGAAAAAGTTAAAGAGATTTGGGAAATGCCACAAAGTCACACATGAAGGAAATGTCAAGTTAACAAAACTATTGAACTATATTTTTTGAATTAAGACTAAAAAGCCTTTACCTTTCAAAATATGTAATATTAGTTTCGAAACACATGCTTATTTTATGTTCGAAATCGACAATTTTGAAACAAATGCATAACATATGTTTATATATATAATTTATTGTGAAAATTCTATATCTATATCTATATCTATATATATCTTTACGTTGTTTTTGAAAATTTTCAATTATTGGAGCTAAAGCATCTAGGTACGATGCATTTCAAATCAAATTAATATTTAATGACCAACCGCATTATTACATGTTAGTTGTCTATTTCAGACCAGTAAGTTCTGAAACACCTGGTACAATGGTTTAAAACATGGTACAAAATTATTACATTATTTTATTTAAATTATTATTTGTTACGAAATTAGATGGATAACAAATCACAATTAAATCAATCATTATACATGAACACTAAATTTAACATGAAAAATTCAAATAAAAAAAAATTAGTGACAGAAAGAACAAAATATCACTAACCAAATATTGGTCATACAAAAGTGATATAGTTGCAACTAATTGCAGAATATTAGACATCTATTTATAGACTTAAAATTATCTATAGATGAACACAGAAAATTATATCTTGATCAAAAGATGATGTATAAGGATATTCTCCCAAATGAGATAAATCTCACATAAAATCGAATTTGACAACATCATAATCACAGTTAAATTCAAAGTCATAATCACGATCAAATTAGGAGTTTCAATCTCTGTCAAATTTAAATTCTATATCACAATTGTAACAATATTTTTTTACCAAATTCATTTTAGAGCCTATAAATATCAGCCTTGTAGACTTAAAAAAGGAAGAGGACAACTTAGAAATCTTCAGGCATTCTTACAAAAGAGAAAAAGACAAAAAAGCTCAAAAACTCATCAAGCTTACAAATTTTTCAAAGGCTTACTATGAAGGTTCTTAATTGATTTATTTCTACATCATATGGGAAAGTAAGATCTGTCTTCTGAGTTTGAAATAAATCTGATTACTATTAAATGTTTTTGTATTTAAGATATACATTACTATTAAATGTTTTTGTATTTAAGATATACATTAAGTGTATCATGTTATGAAATCACGACTGTATAGCATTCGACGTCGTCCAATTTCAATCCGCAGAGACGCAAGCGTGATCTTTTCCAAGTCAGTCCACACGATCAAACCTTCCAAAATGTCCTTGGTCGTGCTAGCAACCCTAGACGTGTTGAGAGAAAATCGAAATTTTTCTACCCTGTTTTTAGCTTCTTAAGCAGCATATAAATAGAGTTCAAGAACCCTAACTACGCCATAGAAAACCCTAAACATTTTAGGCTCGACCCTTAATCACATTGGGCCGGCTCTCTCTCCCTTTTTAATTGTGGAATGGATTCAATCTAAGTGTATGACCCCTTAGGTCCACCATTAGATTAGATGTAGGGGTTAATCTTATTGGGCGATATTAGGGCTCAAATTATTGGATTAATTAAACATATCTCATGGGCTTATTAATTAAACCCTTTAATTAATAGTTTTAGAATTAATCAAATTAATTCTAAAATCCTACATATCATGGTTAATGTCTAGCAACATACCATGAATACCTAGCCGATGATGAAATAAACACGGACCTTTTCAATTGCAATTACCGTGCAGTAAAATCCTTTCATCGATCTACGTCCCGATTGAATTTATGGCATGATTTTATGACGAAACCCTAATCATTCAATAACTATGTATCCATTCCAAATTTATGACTTGATAGGTAAAATCAAAACACCTTTTTGATTTCTACCTCACCTTGGCCAAAGATTTCCACAGTCATGAAATCATCGAAATACATAGGACATCCTATAACATCCAAGTAATTTGAGAATAATTAATTAACTATTAATTAAAATTGGGAATGGTTAATAATTATTAATTATTGTATTCGTGGTGATTATTGATTATTTGTGAATTTAAAGAAAATATTAAATTATTTTGTATTCAAGAAGTGGGTAACTAATTATTGGAAATGGGGTATGAGAGTTATTATTAAGTAGGGTGTATGTGAAAGTTTCTAGAAGTTGTGGGTTTAAATGTAATTTTTGGAAACTGTATTAAGTTTGCTTTAAAATTAATTTGGTGCATATTAATGTTGAGTGAAGCCAGCTAGCGCGGGTGGCACGCACACGCAAGGTGGACGGGCAGGTCGCGGGTTCGAGGCGGAGTCCAGGCACGCGCGAGGGAGAATTTGCTGATTTTTCCAACAAAGAGGAGCCTAAAACGGCGTCGTTTCGGGGCCTGGAGGCGGTGGGCGCTGGCTTCCATGCTGCAGCTTTTGAAGCCTATTCTTTTTCCCTTTTAAAGGCTAAGAACGGGGTGAAATTGGTGGGGTTAAATAGTGAGCAAAGAGGGGAAATTTCAGACAAGAAGGAAGTAGACATGGCCAAAATTGAACCGGACCGGCGGTTCGAACCGGAACCGGACCGGCCGGAACCGGACCCGGAACCGGCCGAACCGGAACCGGAACCGGAACCGGACCGAACCGGCGAAATTCGGTCCGGTTCCGGTTCAAGGTTCCGGAGAACCGGAACCGGCCCCCCTCCCCCCCCGTGCGCGTAAGGCCGCGCCCCCCCCTCCCCCCCCCCTCCCCCCCCGTGCGCGTAAGGCCGCGCACGGTGCACCCCCCCCCCCCAACGGTCCAATTTGGATTGGACCGTTGGACCCCCCCAAACTTTTTTTTTTTTTTTAAATTTTATAATTCCTATCTATATATACCCCTCCCTCCCCCACTCATTTTTCACACTTTCTCTCTCTCTCTCTCAAGTCTCAAGCTATTATTATTCTCTCAATTTTGTCTCTCATTTAATATTTTAATTTCAATTTCTTCAATCTTCTCATTTTGTTATTTATCAATTTATTCAATTATATTGTTAATTATTTATTACTTGTTACTATATTATTTTATCATTATTATATTTTTTTATTATCATACTTTTTTCAAAAAAATGGCAAGTGAAGGTAGAAATGTTGAAAATGTTGAGTTTGAAGCTCAAAATTTTCAAACACAAGAGAGTGAAACTCAACAAAAGGGAGGTGGAAAAATTTCTACTTCTGATATTTTTAATATTCATTTCAAGAAAACACCAAAAGGAGATGGTAAATTTGATGTATCTTGTAATTATTGTAATCAAGTATACAAATTCAAGCAAGGAGGTGGATATGGCACTTTCGCCCGACATTTGCAAACAAAGCACCCGCTCAAGGTTGGATTGAGCCGCGATCAAACACAAATATCCGGGTTTGCTACCTCTTCAAACTCTCCTCAATTATTTCATTATAATGAAGCTAATTGTAGGTCTGGTTTAGCTGAAATGGTAGCAATTGATCATTTATCTTTTAGTTTTGGTGAAAAATTAAGTTTTACTCGATTTTGTCAAAACTTTGTTAATCCTAGTTTTAAATCAATTCATAGAAATACTTTGAAAAGGAATTTGTTAAAATTGTTTAAAAACTCAAAAATTGAATTGATAACATATTTTCAAAACAATAATATTAATGTTTCTATTTGTAGTGATATTTGGAGTGATCATTGGCAAACTCATTCATATATGGGTATTACTTGTCATTGGGTTGATGAAAATTATGTTTTACAAAAAAGAATTCTTGCGTATCGATGTTTTGATGAAAGTCATAATGCTGAAAATATTTGTAGATTAATTCAACAAATTTTACAAGAATATAGATTAGTTAATAGAATTTTTTCAATTTCTTTTGATAATGCATCGGCTAATACTGCTTCTATTAATGAATTGAAAAGAATTTGCCAACCAAATTTTGGTGGAAGATTTTTTCATGTTAGATGTGCATGTCATGTTTTAAATTTATGTGTTCAAGATGGTATTAAGTCACTTAATTCTTATTTAGATCCAATTAGAAATGTTATTTCTTATATTTGGGTACACCCTCGAACTGCAAAAGCATGGGCACATTTTTGCACCTCCAATGGTCAAACCCCAAAACGTTTTTCAAAAGATGTCCCTACTCGTTGGAACTCAACTTTTAAATTACTTAATCAATCTTTTGAATATAAAGATTTATTGTGTTCTTTTGCAGCAAATTATATTCCACAATATCCTATTTTTCCAACTATGTGGAATGTTTGTAGTTCAATTTTGAATATTTTACGAATTTTTAATGATGCTACTCATACACTTAGTAGTGTTTATAAACCAACTTCACATCAATTTTTAATAGAAGCAATGAATGTGGCCGGTGTATTAATGGAAGGAATTAATGTTGAAGAAATTTGTCATGCTGTTTTAGAAATGAGAGAAAAATGGTTACGTTATTATCAATTTATTCCTGAAATTTTTCTTGTTACTATGGTATTTGATCCTAGGTGTAAATTTGATGGTTTAATTGAGTGTTTGTCTAACTATTATTCGTTGTTAGGATTAGAAAATAATGAAGAAATTGATGTGAATATTATAATTTCTAAGGTTAGAACTTTATGCAATCAATTATATGAAGCATATGTTATTGCTCCTAGTAGTGAAGAATCATTTCCATCCATGGCTCCGCATTCCTCTTCCTCCCAACCAATGAAATGGGGTCATAAATTTTTAGATCAAAGGAGGAAAAAACCTAGATCGAGCTCACATTCGGAGCTCGAAACTTATCTAACCACAGTTTTTGAGTTTGGTGATGATACAGGTTTAAATTTTGAAATTTTGGAGTGGTGGAAAAGGCACAAGGAGACATTTCCAACTCTTGCAATTATTGCAAGTCAACTTCTTGCAGTTCCAGCTTCAACTGTAGCCGTTGAACAAACATTCAGTAGTGGAGGCAACATTTTGGACGAAAGAAGATCAAGATTGGCTCCAGAATCATTGGAAGCTCAAGTTTGCCTCGATGATTGGGAAAGAGCTAACATGCGACGTCAAGAAGAACTTATCCATTCATCATCATCTGACGAATGGGTTAATGATGGTTCAACAACGGCGATTTCCGACTCCAATGAAGATGCGTAGGATCCAAGTCCATATTTTATTTTTTTTCACATTTGTAAAAATTAATTACTTGTATTACATTTTTGTTGTAATTATTTTTTAATGAAATTAAGTCTAATTCTATTTTTTATTTTTTATTTTTCACATTTGTAAAAATTAATTACTTATATTACATACTTGTTTAGTTGTTTTAATTATTTTTAATGAAATTATTACTTATATTTCTTCAATTTTTAGTAGTGTTTTTTTATTAAAAATATGGTTGAGAATATTTATATTTACAATTACATTTAACAATTAAAAATCGAAACCAAACCGAACCGAACAACGGAACAAGGACCAAAATTGAATACAACAATATTTAAAAAAAATTAAAAAAATTCGGTTTGAACCGGAACCGGAACCGTTGACCGAACCGGCTCAAACCGTTGACCGAACCGGTCCAAACCGTTGACCGAACTGGCACGAACCGGAACCGGAACCAAACCGTCCCAAACCGCCCTTGGGCGGTTCGGTTCAGGTTCAAAGATTTCTTGAACCGGAACCGGCGGTTCATGAACCGGAACCGGCGGTTCATGAACCGTGGCCATGTCTAGAAGGAAGGCACATGAAAGTTGTAAAATCAAGAGAAATTCAAAGTTAAACTTGGTTTAATTGAAGTTTAAATAATCAGTTACGTGTGGAAACATAAATTAATTAATCTATAAAGCTGGAATTTAATTTTGGGTGCGATTTTGTTAACTTTGGAAAGTTATGTTATTTTGCAGCGTGTATTAACTTGGTGGCGTGTGAGTGTAAAAACACTGAAATCTGCTAAATAGAGGCAAGCTCCTTACTTCTTTTGTGAGCCTATTTCATTTTATGAACTCCATGCCCTTCCTTAATTTGATTAGGTGTTGCGTGTTAATTATGCGAGTTAAGGATTTTATTAGTATGGATTAATTTGAATTAAATATGAGGCTCGCTGAGGTTTTATTTGTTGTGTGCCTACGGGGTATTGTATCGCCCCTGTTTCTTTGGGAATGATGCCGAACCTAATCCGAGGCTAGGTTCCTAGTGGGTTGGCGGGATTTGGTTGCGATTATGGTGTCCTACGTGTGTAAGTCTGGATAACTGGAGGCATGAGCTGTTGACCGGTGAGATGACGTGTTGACCACTTGGTGACCCTGGAGCGAACCGTCAACCAGGCCGGGGACAGTCATTGACCGGTTGATCCTTAGTCACAGATTATCGACCGGTGCCTGGTCACTGTCGACCGGATATGTGATTATGTGACATATTGCATGGTATTGCAGTGCATGGGATTAGGTTTGCATTTATTGGGGATCATGTTTGTATGTGTTGGGGGTGTGAGTATTGGCATGACACAGTTGACCTGCTGAGTGTCGACTTATGTATATTAGGTGAGCATATGCATGTAAAGCATTTGCTTTTATGAATTCCTACGTGGGCGTAGTATGGCCTGATGCTTGACTTATGGGGGCCTTGTCATCATGTTGATGTTGCAAAAGCCATTGCATTTATTACTTGTTGCATTGCATGGTTACAATACTGTATATCTTTGCTAGCCAGGGCCTCGGGCTCATTTATTTATGCTAGCCAAGGCCTCGGGCTCATATATTTTTACTAGCCAGGGTCGCGGGTTCACATATCTTGGCTAGCCAGGGCCTCGGGCTCATATATTTCTACTAGCCAGGGCCTCAAGGTCATAAGATTTATACTAGGGCTTCAGGCCTATATGGTGGATGCTAGCCAGTCCATGGCAGCGTCAGGTTTGTATGCGGACTTGGGTGCCAGGTTGTGCATTTCTTATATGTGCGTTGGTTTATTTATTTATATTGATGGATGTATGTTATAATACATGGCATGGCACTTTGATTTCCATCATGACATTTGATGGGTGGTATTTAGTGTGAGAGATTTATTTCTAGCCTTACCATATCTCTTCTATTATGTTTGCTGAGCCTTGTGGCTCACTTTGTTTTACCATCATTCTAGGTTGAGAAGAATGGTGTTTGGGAATGGTTGCTATGACGATTGTTATTCTTTTTTTTGGATTCTGTGTGTACAGGGCAATCCCAGCCGAAAAGATCTTTGGGGTGTAAGTTGTGATCAGGGGCTTTGTTTATGTATATGTGGTATTGAATGATTGATGCTTTATTGAGTAAGGAAATGCCCTTGAGATGTATATTTATATTTAATTTACTTCTGCTGTTGTATAATAATGGGGTAAATTTTCAGCCTCTGCGATTGAGTTATTATCTAGTTGTAAAAAAAAAAAGATCTAGGAAATTCTAGGTCATCACATATCCTCTCATCTTGACGATAAGTGATGAATCTTATTTCGACATTCACAAGCCTTCATATGTGACAAGGCCACGCCCAGTGACAGTTTTTCAATGACTCCATTGGAATCCAAAAAAACACCAAAACGTAATCAGTCAAATATATGGCTACCATGATGTCTCAAGTCTAAGGATCAATCTGCACAATTGCAACATAAGAATTTCAATTCGATATTAAACAATAACCATTAGGAATTTTGAGCGGGTCAGTTCTGTGTACTTATTCTTATAATAAACACCCACATATATACACTAGTGTCCTCACACCAATGTCCATAAAACAAGACATTCTTCTGATTGAGCATGCATCATATGTGCTAACCTATCCAAGTTATTAGTGTCCATTCCTAATAACTCTATGACTATGAATATTTAAGATCAAGACTTATAAGAAATATGTTTCATGATCATCATTTCTATGCACGATCATATTCCATGAGCCTATTTGATCTATGGACTTTGTCAAGTATAGATCACAATAGATAATGATGACACACATCAATGACAAATAAAATATAATGCCTTGCAATAGCAATTGATTGAAATTAAAGAATCCCCATGAAAAACTATGATCAATTACATAAAATATAATTGGTTTGTGGGGCATAACTCTAACATATCACTTATTTGTATTTGTGTTAAAAGGTTGTCTGAAAAACCACTTGGTGTTTTTGTACCAAAAGTTTTAAGGTGAACTCTTGAAGAACCTCTAAATTGTTTTATTTTGTGTTGATAGTGAAAATACCTCAAAAAAAGGAGTGGAGTAGGTTGGAATTGAACCATTATAAATACTCATGTCTCCTTCATTTATTGTTTTATTTTATGTTAATAGTGAAAATACCTCGAAAAAAAGGAGTGGAGTAGGTTGGAGTTGAACCATTATAAATACTTATATCTCATTTACTTACTTTTATGCTCTTTTATGTATCTTTAGTTTAAATAATTATATAATTTCATCAAATTAACTTTCTAAGTATTAAAAAGTAAAAGCTTAAATTTTTCTGTAACTATATCTCACTAAGAAGCATCAGTACTACAAGCTATCAGATTTGAATATCAAAATAGTCACTTATATAAAATTTTGAAATTTATTACTTGAGATTTTGAAACAGTATAACTGAAGTTTCAAAATTTTGATCTATATTTAACATATCTTGAGAAAAGTGTAATATTTTTGTTAATTTTCCAATTCACTCACCTCTTGTCTAATTATTATATTTTAACAAGTGGCATTTAAGCGAGGTCTGTTTTGTGGATTTAACAACTCAAAAGCAAAGATCTAAGAAGAATGACATCTTTAATGGAGTTCAAGATGGAAGGGTAGACACTTCCGGACCACTTTATTTTAATGGCACAAACTATACTTATTGGAAAACGGACCACTTTATTTTAATTGCACAAACTATTCTTATTGAAAAATTAGAATGAGATTTTTTTTATGCAAAATACTAATTTATATGATTGTATAGAATAAAATGTAACGCTTTTTTAGCCTCTTGCAAATAAATGGATAGAAGAACAAAGAAAAATTAATGAAATAAATGCAAAAACTATGAATATACTATATTATGCATTAAGTCTCATAGAGTTTTGATGTGGCACAAAATATACCAAAATACCCCTCCAAGGAAGCCAATTCAAGATTGCCACGTATCGTAAATTCAAGCCAATAAAGGGGTGATATGTGTCACTTCCTTCGGCCCTGATCTAGATCCAAATGAGTAACTTGGATCTAACTTTTATATCTCAATCCAAAAGGACTTGGGTCAAATTTCATAGGTTTATCCTCATTTGAATTCAAAATAAAGATTTCGCCATTGTTAACAGCTAACTCCCGAGAATCTCAAAGGAGATCTCAAATCGCAACCATCTTGGGACTAATCCCAAATATCTCATTTTATTTTGTCTATATAAAGGAAGTATCTTCATAGGAAAAATCATCATACTACAAGCTCATTATTTCTTTTTATGAGTTTCATTATTGATTTGAGCATCAAAGACTATATCAGGGGACCTAATCTCGTCTCATTCTCTTGAAGGTGTAGTTCTCAAGGAGTTAATGTCGAGGTATAGATCTTGAGGTAATACAAGGTGATCAGTCTTACCTTCTATTATCAAGTTCAATAGAATTACTTGTAAAATTGCAAAAGAAATTTGAGATTAGTTAGAAGTAACTTATGAAGAAAATAAAAAATTAAAAAAAAAGCAAAACTACTTATGCATGAATATCAAAATTTCTCTATAAATCCTAATGAAAATATTAAACAAATGTTCACTAGGTTCAATGAGATTGTTATAAACCTACCAGCACTCAGTAAACCTATATCTAATGTTGAAAAAGTTGAGAAAATTTTGAGAAGTTTACTACCCAACTAAGAACCTAAGGTTACAACTAATGAAGAGGCTAGAGATATTATCACACTATTAATGGATGATTTATTAGGATCATTTGTTAACACATGAAATCAAGATGAAGAAATGATCAAATAAAAACTATTGAAGAGTGTAATAATGATGAAGAATTATATTTTTTACAAAAAGGTTTAAAAAGTTTATGAAAAAAAGTAAATTTCATGGAAAGGGAAATTTCAGATATGAAAGAAATAGAAGTTTAAAGAATGGACAAGGAAGAATAATGCTTTAAAGAAAATAGCACTTTCCAAAGAAAATAAACTTCTTTAGCTAAAAAGTATTGTGGAAAACTTAAAGGAAGAAACGAAAACTGTTGAGAAAGAAAAATCAAATATCAAAACAAAAATGATTGAGCTTGAAATGAAAATAAAGACTTTGATGATTCTTTTGAACAATTATAGAAGGAAATAAAAAGTTGGAAATGTTACTTGGATATCAAAAGAGGTGTTGGTTATATTAGTTTTGAAAAGGTTCACAAAACAAAATTTGTCAAAGCATCTAGTTCACACGATTAAACTACTTCAAGATTGGTTTTCATTTTTGTAACAAACATAGACATCACATTAAGCAATGTTATTTGAGAAAAAATGTTTTTAAACTCAACTTAATGTGGGTTCGAAAGTTTTCACAAGCTGTTAACAACATTGGACCCAAGATGATTTGGGTACCAAAAAGTGACTTGATCTACATTCTTCTTCTGTAGGTAAGTTTGGCATCTAAGATAGATAAAAGGAAACAATACTTGGACAACAGATGCAGCAAGCATATATATGACAAGAGATAGAGATAACTTTGTCTCCATTTTAAAAAATGGAGGTAATGCTGTATATGTTGACAACTAAAATTCTTACAAATACCACTATTGGAATAAACTCTATAAAAATTGATAATGTTTCTATAGTTGAAGGACAAAAATATAATTTATTGAATATTAGTTAATTGTATGATAGAGGCCATAAAGTAGTATTTAAATCAAACTAGTAACTCTAAGAAAGATGAGCTAAAATTTTCTAAAAAAAACATGAAAATGTGTATGCTATGTTGGAATTGTTGTATGCAGTTGATAAACTCAAAATTTTATATTTTTATTCTCTTAATATTTAGTCTATTTAGCATGTTTTATATCTTAAGATATTCATTTGCGATGATCTTTTATGTATAAGGCATTAGTGGCAAAATTTAATAAATTATGTTTAAAAAAATAAAAATAATAAATAAATAATTTCCGTCCGTATTGTTACATATATTTTTATCTAATTTTCTTTATCTTTATTCTCTTACTTAGAATATGTGTTTATATGAATTTTATATATTGAATATCTTTTTGTAGGAAAGTAAAAAGAAATTAATTGACACAATTTGAGATGATTTGAAAGTTGTAATTGTAAAATGGAATTTGAAGGCTAGAGGAAATAGCACACTTACTTTATATATATAAAAATATATATAATATTATAATATATATTAAGCAAAGCAATTGTAAAGAAGCTTGATACCGTGGAATTGCAAGTCAGATTGCATTTGGAACATGGAGGCCCACATATGTGCGTACATTTTTTTTTATATATATATATATATATGGAGGCCCATATATATAGAATAATATAAATTGGAAAGGCTGCCTGGAATTTAGAAATTGGAGGCCCAGGAGAAAAGCCACGTGCCATTGGAATTGAGGTGGGCCATGGAGAAATTGGAGATTGCTAGGGTGCGCTGCACTTATAATATATATATACTAGAGTATACATGTGCCTAAAGTTATAGTATAAATAATATTAAGATTAAAATATAATTATAATTTATACATATTATATTAAAAATTATAACATTTTTTTTTATATTAAACACTTTACAAAACTCAAATAATAAATAAACATATAAGATTTATAATGTTCATTAATATATTGCAAATCAAAATATAAGAGCAAGTAAAAAAAATTGTAAACACTGAATAAAAAATAAAAATTATTGTATATACTTGTTAACATTTTATAATAAAAAGAAAAAAAATTACTAAATCCATATAATAAGTACACCAGTAAGTGTTATACAATAAATGCTAGTCGTTACTGACTGCCATAGGCATGACTGTGAGTGGTCGGAACCCTTATGTTCTCGAACTTTGTGTTTCCAAATCTTTGTGCCTAAATTAAGAAATAAAATTAATAAATAAATAAATAAATAAATTTTTTTAAACATTTTCAGAAAAAAAAAACAAGAAGGGAATCTGACCCGTAAAACCCACCCATCAATAATTTTCAAACAACACCAACCAAAAGTTTAATTCAACCAAACCAATACTTATTTTACATTGTCCCACATAATATAAATAATTTAAAAATAATTATTTTTACATCAATCAATCTAGAGGAGAAACTCAGCAAACACTTACACCCGCCTCATCTCTTTGACTACCTCCCTTACTCTAAAACCCACCTATCAACAATGTTATTTCCCCCCATTTTCTCCCCTCTCTTTTTTCATATTTTATTTTTTATTTTTTTATTTTCTTTTTTTTTTCTTTTCTTTCTTTATTTTTTTGTTCTTCCCATCTTCTTCTTCCTCCCACCCATTCGAGTTGCCTCCGACTACCGATTGAGGGTTCCTCGAACCCCCTATAGTCACTGATCGGGGGCGATGGGTCGGCCGCTACCGGCGGCCAACCGATGCGAGCACCATTGTTGTCCCCCACCGTCGTGAGTAGCATTTGTAGTCTGTTGCTCCCCCGCCACGAGCACATCATGCGAGTGCATGTGTGTATATATATGTATGCATATGTGTTTGTGTGTATGCGTATGTGTGTGTATATATGTCTCTATACGTATATGCATGTGTCAGAGAGTGAGTGGGTGGATCTGTGAGAGAGAGGAAGAGAGAAAAGAGTTGGGCGAGAAGTCTAATTCATCTCAGCCATTCACCAACATTCAAAACTCATCTCAATCATAGAATTGTATCTCTAATACATTTTAGACATTTTCAAAAATCATCCTATTTTATTATATAGATAGTTACCACGCGTATTTATTTTTAATCGACAGAGACTTGCATAGGGATTGAAGAACACGATGAAAGAGTTAGGAACTTGCCTTGAAATGACCAATTCTCGACTTGCATGCTCTCCCGCTAGCTCGAAACCTTATTGGCTGCCACTCTGTACCTTGATTCTATTTTCGAGCCTCTGACATGCTCATCGAGCTCCAAATTAATTTTCAAAAAGATACATACATATATATGTTGCTGCTGAAACATTGTTGATTATTTATGCGTGGAAAGTTCTGTGGGTGCGTTAATATACAAATTTATTATTACTGTTTGTTTGTTGGGTCTGTAGTATTTCCAAAGGGTTTGCTGTTATTATAGTTATATTTGTACTGTTATTCCAACATATAATCCCAAATGTCAAAATCACATAAATCATACAATGTTGTGTTGCATGTGATGACCATACATCGATGTTTTGGATGAAAGTCAAATAGTTTAATACACAAAATAATTTAAATATCATTTTTTTATAATTTTATTTTTATCAATAATTTAATTTAAATATCATTTTTAAATAAACAAAATTAAATTTACACAATAAAAAAAAGAAAATGGCTATAATGCTTTTGATTAATTTTAAATAATTACATATAATTCTATTATTACAAATCATTGGCAATTAAAATACCAAACTTATGGCTAAGTAAAAGAAATTTGTACCACTTGATAATTTGGGAAGGAAAAATAGATAAAAAAGTAAAAAAATATAACCACCAACTTTAAACATACCTTAAACCTAAACAAAATCTCAATTTATTCCAAAAAAGTATAAAAATCAATTCGTCCATAACACAACAAAATCCATTTCATTTTTGAATTTTGGGTAAGATAATTTTTAAAGAATTAACTTTGTTAAGTTTTCTTATTTTTGTCTTAGTAAACATGGTTTTTTTATTGACATTTTAAATAATAATTTTTTAAAATTTCTTGTTTTTTTTATTTAATATAATTTTTGATTGAATTTTAAAACACTATATTTGTGTTCTAATTTTTAAAGATAAAATTACTTTACCTTCGCAATTAAAGATAAATTTGAGATTAATTTGATTTTATTACTTAAAAATAAATTGAATTATGCTTAGGTTATGGACTTATTGGCTTTTTAATTTCTTTAGAGGTTAACTAATTTCGTTAGTAGTTAAATTCCTTTACTTTTTTCCTACTTTTTCTTTTAAATTATTAATTGTCGTTACTTTAAGTTTGAAAAAAATAAAAAAATTTCTTCCTTCCTCTTCTTTTTCATGCGCACAGTCCGCTACGTGCAGAGCCGCCGCCTGGGCCTCATCCGGCCACCATTGCAGCCAGCCTCGCCACCACTGGCCGCCTCCGACCGCCATGAGCCACCGCAGTTGGTCCCCTACATCTCTAGCCATCGACTGCCGCAGATGCTTCAGCCATCGCTGGCCACCGACGCTCCTGACCACTTCGTCGCGGCTGCCTTCCACCTCCACTGAGACCGCTGCTGCACGGCCGCCCCTGTCGCTGGTTCGCCCCTTACAGACTGCTGGTTCGCCCCAGCCGCTGGCTCGGTGTGTATATAGATATATATATATGTGGCTGTGTGTGTATATGAAAAATGGTTGTGCTGTAGGTGTGTTTGGAAGGAAGATGGATGCGCTGTGCGTGTCTGTGGGCAGATATATATGTGTATATAGATATATATATGCGCCTGTGTGTATAGAAAAAATGGCTGCGCTGTACGTGGCTGTGGGCCGGAAATTTTTTAATTCCAGCCATCAATCCATCAGAAATTGATCCTACCCATTGAAATGTCTCCCTTTGAGACATTTTCAAAAACCATCTTATTTTATTATATATATATATATATAATTTATGAGAAATTAAAGGTAGAAGGAGGCGCATGGAATTAACACGGAGAGAAGGAACGCACAGCGAACAGAAAGAGGCGGAATTGAAGAATTCCAGGGAAGATAGTTTAGATTTTTTATGTTATTTTTATTTTATTATGTTTGGTTAAAATCTTTAATCAATTCAAAAAATTAAAAAACGATCAGTAAAATTGTGAGATTTTGTTCATAATTTTATTTATTTTTCTATTCAAATATATGTGTTTTTTTTATTTTACATGTTAATGATTGTATGATTTAATTAATTAAAAAAATTATTAATTAATTGAATTGTGTAGTCAATAGCTAAACTGAATACATAATCCATACTTGTTATGATGTTCAGTTAAAGTAGCAATTAACTAGAACAATTATGATCCCAATTTTTGTTGCTTGTTTAAGAGAAACACAAAATGAATTAAATAATCTAGTGCTTGTCAATTATTATTCATCTTTAACTCAGTTCATAATGCTATCAGTAAATTTATGAGAATTACTTAATACCAATTTGTTTATTGATAAGGATTAACTTGGGTGCTGGGTTGAGATTAATTAAATTAGAGAAGGTAAAACTTATCTTGCTTGTTGACATTCTTTGGCTAAATATTTGATTATAGAAAAATATATCTATTAGAGATCAATGATCAATTTGCAGCCGTGAGTAATTTTTTTTGAATCGATATTGTCTCCAATTAAATTTAGTTAATCAATTCTGTTTCTTTTAAATTATTCATTTGTCAATTAATTTATAGCATTAAACTCTCCCCCATATTTTCTTTTATTTTCATTGATTTATTGTGATATTAAATTTGATTGACTAGTCTTTGTGGATCGACATTTACATGCCATTACTATTAATTGTAAGTAAAGTAATTTTATTATTTGGTGCATATAACACGCATCAGCGGTGTATTTAAATTTTAAATTTTTGTACATCAGACATGCACAACGGAAGTCATAAATACACTTACCATACATAACTTGGTATTTAAGCAACATGATATTTCATCATATGAAATGTGATAAATAACATACCTGTAACTCAATGTCAGGTGGGTGTAGAAATTATTTCTACACTAAGACTTATTTTTTCTCATTGCATGGAGGGCTTAGTTTTTCCACACCTAGCGAACAACTCGGTACCATGTCGTGGTCCTCATCCTATGCTAGCTTGAGGATTTTGATTCACCAGCACTTGTGTGTCTCCCTAAACTCTTTGAAATTTTCACACGTTAACAATTACACTCTATAATTTGAGAAGCAGAAGCAGAAAGAAATAGAGAAGTAGAAGCCAAGCACAATACAACCCTTTTACAATTCCTCCCAATTTTTGCCTCTCGATTTTGCCACCAATCCCCTCCAATTGAGCGACACATGGAATGCATTATCTATAGCTTTGGTGGAAAAAATGATTGATCGATTCCTTAAAGACAGTTGACTGATTTCCACTAGATGGAAAAAAGGTCAATCGACTCCCTCAGCTTGTCGACTGCCTTAAGGCAGTCAATCGGCTATGTTGAAGCAGTCAACATTCCCTGTTGCTTCTAAAGAAACCACACACCAAATGTAATACCCCGTATTACATGGTGATGGAAAAGATATGGTTTCAGATTATTTTGAAAGGACCTCGGTGGTTCAGGAAGGCTAAAAGTTGATTTCGAGAAATTAATTAATAAAATTATCGAATCGACGGCAGGGAACGCCCTGGGACTTGGATGTCCAGGGAAGAGGGCATGAGATTGGTGAGCATCTTGAGGTGAGGTTAATAACGCTGGAAGCAGTCTGACCAGGAATAATTTTTGGAATAATTTCTGTATAAGCCTGAATGGGTGCTTGTATCGAATGGTCGTAGGGAACCTCCAGGAAGCTGAGGGGACCCTAGGGATGGTCCGATTTTGTAATAAAGGCAACCCTGAGGTATTTTTAGGTGGAATAGAGGTCCTGTGTAAGCGTAGGGACAACATCGGCTTTATCGAGTAAAAGTCGGATATTAATTTTCGAATAAATCAAGAGTTTGAGGGCTTGATGGTATTTATTATAAGGCCTTGGAGCGTTCAAGGGTAATTATTAAAAATTTTAAGTGAAATTAATGAAAATTGTGAGGGGCAAATATGTAATTAATATGTTGGCTTGTTGCCCAAGTGTGCTACAGTGGAGTGAAATTAAAATTTGATGTCTCTCATTTGAGAGAATGGCCATGAAGCAGAGAGAGCAGAGGAGAGTGAGAAATCATGAGAGAGAGCATTGAGGGCTCGGGAGAAAGATTGAGAGAGAGGGGGGGATGGCATCGTTAGCGGTCGAAAATAGCGCCGGAGGTGCGAGTAGCGATAAGGGCAAGCGATGGCGTTGCAGAGACCATGGAAGTCGGTTGCGATGGCTGGCGAAGTAGCCGTGGTAGGGGAGGCGATCAAGGCGTGATAGTGGCTAGGTGATGTAGCGGTGGAGGCTGAAGCGGTAGGCGACCATGGCTGTGCTGTGGAGCTCGGTGGCAATAAGTTGCACTCAGGGGTGCTCGAGCAGCACTTGAGATAGTAGGAGAGACGGTTGGTGGTGGTTAGAGGTGGTTGATGGAAGCGACCAAGGTGCAATGGCCACTGGTGGCTATCAGAGGCCAAGCAACGGACGACGACGGTCGTGCCCAAGTGCTGCTGTGTGCGGAAGAACGTGTGGTGGAGGCGGTGCAGACTAGTGGTGGTGCGGTCGTTGGGTGCCGTTGGCAATGGCCGCAGGCGAGCGGTGGCTGCTCAGGCAGCGGTGATTGGCCGATGGTGCAGGGTGCGCATAGGGGTGGCTGTAGGGGAAGAAAGGAAGAAGAAGTAAGGAAGAAGAAGAATAAAAGAAAAAAAATATAAAAAAAAGAAAAAAATTAATAGAAAAATCTAAAAAATGGAGAAAAAATGGGAAAAATAGTCAAAAAATTTCATAAAAATTCTAAAAATTATTTTGGGGCTCGAGGAGCGTGCTAGAGGCTCTAAATGAGATTTTGGGCATAAGTGGCTGCTCGGGAGGCAACGCCAGTGTGAGCATTTGGTTGATTTTTTCCTCCAGATGGATTGAGGTAATTTAATATTTTCTTTTCTAGTTATTTTCATTATGGGAGATAATGAAATATGAATTGTTGGTTGGTTTATGCCCGTAGTTGGGGTTGTTTGGTTGAGTTATTATCGGGTGATTTTGCAGTGTATGGTGAAATTAAAAGCATTGGTTTAATGTCTAATGTTGTTGGGTTTTGTGTGAATTGCATCTAGGTTCAACTGAGGAGGCGGTGGTCCTAGAAGAGTTCGAGGTTCAGGCTGGAGTGCGTGCCGAGGCAGGAAAGGTT
The DNA here is from genome assembly GCF_014633365.1 of Diospyros lotus. Taxonomy (NCBI): domain Eukaryota; kingdom Viridiplantae; phylum Streptophyta; class Magnoliopsida; order Ericales; family Ebenaceae; genus Diospyros; species Diospyros lotus. The sequence goes on from NC_068344.1 coordinate 18,509,835, forward strand.
TCGAGCCAGGTAATGGATGGTTCCATGTGAAGGTGGCCTTACAAGTTGGTAAATATGGTTTATAAGTTTCTTATGTAGCATTTTCATGTAGTGGTTATCACTTGCATGATATGGGATCTAGTGTACCTATGGCCATATGGAGGACTAGTGTTGTGGGAAGAGGTAGGTTGATGCCTTAAATCTCGGTGGGTTGTGAGGATGAAATGACCTAGACTTAGTTGCATGCACTTGGCGTACATAATCATGTTTATATTTGCATTTACATGCATTGTACCTTTATTGAGTTTTTATGACTCATGAGATTTTACCTCATGTTGTAGATGTTACAAGTCTGGGATGCCAACGGTGATGATGTCAGGAGGTGAATGTGGTGACTTGTGTTATTGCCGAGTTTGTTGATTGTATTATCTCTTATATGTATTCATATGGTGGTAGGTGTATATACCCTTGTGTTTGAATGTACATGTTGTTGGGCTCGGGATGGCACCTAGTTGTTGTAATCATCATAGTGTAATAGGTGCTGGTGAGTTTGCTGGTTGCATATGGCTTAGTTGGTGGAGCCAAGTTCGGATCACGTAAAGAACGCAAATGTATGTTCCCATAATTTTCCAGTACTCAGTAAATGTTTACTGTGCTAGTTTTGTGCTTGGGTCACATTTGGCTTGTTGTGGTGCGAGCTAAAGAAAGTTGAAGCTCACTCGGGTTTTGGGTCCTGTCTACTGTGTTTCCTTATTTGTGTTTGGGACTGATTCCTTAAGTGGAGCGAAGGGAAAGACGAAGCCTAGTACCCAGCTAAGGCATTTCCTGTTGAAATATAGTCAAACCCTCTAGTTGTTAGTTTGTCATGTGAGTAATCTGATCGATTATTCACCGGTGGCGCCCATAAGTGGGAGCGGGTCGTTACACTGATTCATTAACTTTTAATCAACTGAGTCATTAACACTTAATGACATCTTTATAAACCACCATTAACTATTCATGATGTATGAGACACAAAAGGTGCACAATGTTGATATCAGATGCCACACTATATTGTGTGTATTTTCTAGGTTCACCAACTACTAGCAATTAGATAATGCAAAAACCCTTTTGATGCCGACCAAAACACCTCAACTTGTCACAAGAATCTCTCCATATTCTGGTGACATTTTGAAAGGTCCTAGGAAGCGTCTAGTAGCGGTTCAGCACAATATAGTAGACAATGAAGTCAAACTTCAAGTGAGCCTATTGTTGACGATTACCATATAATACAATCCTTTCGTCACTCAAGTTAAACTTTAAGTGAAACTATTATAGTTGATGATTACCGTGTAATACAATTTTTTCGTCACTTAATGTCCCAACTGAGCGAGAGTCATAGTACGATAAACTTACAAACTTAGTAACTATGTGTCAGATCTTATTAGTGTGACTAAATGATACATCAGAAAACACTTTCCTGACTAATCATACTGCCTTGGCCAAGGACTTTCCTATCACACTAACAGTAGAGCATATAGGATATTCCCCTCACTAATAATGATGAGGATGACATATCTTATTCCTGAACACCTGTCTCTATGAACTAGCAATATGGAACCACATAGATCAATGTCCCCACCTCACCATTGAATAGTTCGGCGTATTAGCAAATCCTGCACACCAATACACAAGATAACCGTGTCAATTCAAGTCTAAGGATTAATTATACAATCACAATGTAGCATCCAGGTATTTTGAGAAAAATAATAATGTGTAATTTTGAGTGTTAAAAATAATTTATTGAGGATCTGTGGTTTTTAAGGAATTTAATATAGGGAATTCTTAGTAGCCGTCAAGGTAATTTTTAGGGCCGATGATTTTTACTGGAAAATGACGACATGACATGTCAATTTGTAATTTTGTGAAATGGAATGCCAAGTAATGGATTGAGCAATTAAGCTAATTAATTATTCTATTTGAGGGTATTTATGGAATTATAAATATGTGGTATTTTAATTATGAATTTATTATATTTATGGAATTATTAATTTGGGATGTAAGTATAGTTTCCAAAAATTTCGAGGGTTTAGGTGCATTTTCAGAAAATGGGCTAGAGAGTCTCTTTAAAATTAATGGGGTGCGTTATATAAATGAAGAAGGCTGCAAGTCGGGCAATTGTGTGCGCGCGCCTGAAAATGGTGGTTGCGGGTTCGAGGCTAAGGGAAGGCGCACACGAGGGGAATAAATGTGCACCCAAAATGGTGTCGCTTTGGTAAGGCGGTTGCAGCCTTGTGCAACCGCTAGTGCTGTCACGTGGCGCGTGCTAGGCCACTCCCCTACCTTGGCCTTTAAGTTGCTATGTTTTTGCTATTTTGAGGCCGAAATTGGCCATTCTAGTAGCCAAAATTCCTCCCCCAAATAGCCTATAAATTGGTGAGTGAGGTGGAAGGCCAGGAAAAGAAGAAAACGGGAAATTGGAATTGCAAACATTGGAGCCGAACGCTTGATAACGGTTATGGAGAGCACTAAATTAGGGAAAATTTCTCTTGCACTATTTCCTCTGATTTTTGGTGCAAGTTCTCTTTGCTTGCGAAACCTACTCCATCTTTTATGAATCCTATGATTATGATTTCAGGTTAAATAAAAGATTCCTCGGAGTTTTGTTTCTAAAAGCTGATGGAGTTTGTACTGCCCCTATTTCATGGGAATGATGCTGTTAGAATTGCGGTTACATTGGGATAAGTTCCTAATGATAAGATAAATGTTATGAATTTGAATTTGTTTCAAATTCATTAACATTTAAATTTTAACAATATATAATGGGATAAGTAATTGGAATTTTAATCAGATTCAAATTCTTATATGTCTATCTATATCTATGTGATACCTATAAATAGACATAGAGCCTAATGGAAAAACACACAAGAATTAGAATCAGTTTCTAATCGCTCATATACTGTAACGACCCGCTCCCACTTTCGGGTGCCATCGGTAAATAATCAACCAGATTACTCACCCAACAAACCACAACTGAAGGGTTGGACTATGTTTCAACAGGAAACACTCGAGGTGGGAACTAGGCTTCGTCCTTCCCTTCGCTCCTACTCAGGAATCGGTCCCAACTCAAACAAGAAAAATCCAGCGGACCAAGACCCGAAACCCGAGTGAGCTTCACCTCTCTTCAGCTCGCCCCATAGCAAGCCAGAGGTGACCCAGGCACAAAGCTAGCATACAAACACTTCACTGAGTATTGGGGATTTATGAGAACATACCTCGCTGATCTTTACTCGGTCCGAAACTTGGCTTTACCAACTATGCCACATCCAACAAGCAATCTCACAATCATCTATCACACTATGATGAATACAACAATTAAATACATTTAACACTCAACAACACATACATTTACTCATAAGGGTATACATACATAACACCACATAGCTACGTACAAGAGGTAATAAAATACACAACTCGGGCAACACAGCTAGTTGTCACAACGGCCTCCCGGTGCCATCCCTGCTTGCATCCGGACTTGCATCATCTACACATAAGGTAAAACCTCATGAGTCATAAAGACTCAGTAAGGGTGCAATGCATGTAAATATGAATATAATCATGTTTATGTATGCTAATGCATGCAAATGAGGCTCGGCCCACTCATCCTCACAACCCTCCAAGGTTTGAGGCATTAACCTATCAGCCCTCACAACACTAGTCCTCCATATGGCCATCAGTCCACTAGGTCTTGCATCACACAAGATATAACCACTACATGCCAATGCAACATAAAAACATTATCAAACATATTTACCAACTTGCAAGGCCACCACCACATGGGGCCATCCCTTACCTGGCTCGAAGCCTCATCTTTGCTTCGGCTCAAACTCTAGCCCGAACTCCGAGCTCTTCTAGGATCACCGCCTTCTCGGTCGAACCTAGAGGCAAACACACAAAACCCAACTCCATTACAATTTGGCATTAACCCAATGCCCTCAATTTCGCCACACATCGGAAAATCACCATCAACACTATTCCCAAACAACCAACCACGGCATACATTAGCCATTTAATAATTTCCAAACAACCCCGACCCAGGGTTTAATCCAACCAATGCAACACAATTCATTATCTCACATAATGAAAATAACTGGATAACAATTAAATTAATTTACCTCAACTAATTTGAAGGAGAAAACCGATCAGACGCCCACACCGGCATTGGCTCCCGAGCTGCCACTTGCGCTAAAAATCCTATTCTCGAGCTTCCAGTATGCTCCACGAGCCTTGAAATAATTTCTAGAACCTTTTTGGAATTTTCGGGAATTTTCTCCTATTTTTCCCATTTTTTCAGATTTTTTTCCCATTATTTCTTTTTCTTTTTATTTTCTTTTTTTTATTCCTCTCCTTTCTTCTTCTCTCCTGCGCGCCCGGCTCCTGTTCCATCTTCTTCACTGTGCGTACGCAGGGCTATCGTGCATGGCAGCCGCCCACCGCTGCCTGGTTCCCCTGCCGTCGCTGCTGCTCGAGCCGCTGTTGCCGGCCCCGCTTCTGCCGCTATCACCACTACCCGCATCGTCGCACGCCACCGCCTGCACGCGGTCAGCAGCTGCTGTAACCAGCAGCCATTAACGGCCGCTAAAGCTTTTGCCATCGCCAACCACCGCCCCAGCTGCAGTTCATGCGGCCACCACCGGCCACCCGCTGCTCGGCCTCCTTCAGCTGTCGCCACTCAACCACCATCCAGCGCCGCGAGCTCCCCTACAGCTGCACCTCCCCTGCAAGCTGCAGCTCCAACGCACACAGCGGCATTTTCGGCCGCTACTGGCCTTCGCCGACCATAGATCGGCCACCTTTGCTTGCTGACTCCAAGTGCGCCTCCACTGAGCCGCCATTGCTACTCCGTCGCCTTCAGCCGCCTTGCTGTAGGGGTGCTTCTTCGTCGGCCATGGCAGCCGCTGCCATGACCGAATGCCTTCAAGCTCTCTCTCGCGATCATTCTCTCTTGCTCTCTCGAGATCCCAGCCTCCCTCAAGCTCTCTCTACCTCGGCTCTTCTCTCTCAGCCATTTCAAAATGGCAGGGACGCACGAAGCTTCCTCAAAGCTTCCCTCGCCTGCCACTATATATATATGTGAGTTATTTACACATTTAACCCCTCAATTTCTCAATAATATCACTTGAGGGTTTTAATAATTCCATTTGGAGATCTTCTAATTACACCTAAGCCCTCCAAACTTTAATTTAATAGATATCAACCCCACTAAGGCTTAATTTCTCCAAAATTAAAAATTGGCTTGTACTTGGAAATACTGATTTCATCCCTGCACCTGCACGGGACCTTTATTTCACCCCAAAACACCTAAGGGTTGTCTTACTTAGAAAATCGAACCACCCCTAGGGTCCCCTCAGCTTCCAGGAGGTCCCTTCCAACTATTCGGTATTGGCACCCACTCGGGCTTATACAGAATTTATTCTGAAAATCATTCCCGATCGGATCACCACCAGCTTCATTATCCTCATCTCGAGACGCTCACCAATCCCTTGCCCTCTTCCCTGGACATCTAAGTCCCGAGGCACTCCCAGTCACCAATTCAATAATTTTATTAATTAATTACTCGATATTGACCCTTGGGTTTCTCGGACCACCCGAGGTCCTTTCAAAATAATCACAAATTATTTATTTTCAATACCATGTAATACCGGGTATTACATATACTGTCTTCGGCATCACCATTCGAGTCTTGGGCAAACAAGGGGTGGACGTATAAGAAAACTTTTTTAGTTTTCTTCCACGGAAGTTGTTAGGCAAATCAGTTTTGATTATTCCGTTGCAATCCAGGTATTTGACATACCACTTGCTATTTATTTAAAAGATCTACAGTGGTATCAGAGCCAAGTTTATTGTTTACACCGTTATGATTGACCAATTGTATTTGCGAGTTATATGTAACTTGTGATATTTTACGCGTGAAATTATTTTTGTGTGAAATAAGTAACGCGTCATACTTTCTATGTGAAATGAAATAATTTGGTCTCTCTTATTGCTACGTTTAGTCACGATTTTGTATGGAACTCGTGATTATTTTTTGCAAAAAATTGTCTGCACGTTGCCTGCGATTCAGACGTGACCAAGGCAGTTGCTGGCAGCCATGTTCATCATGGCCGCTGGGCTTGAAGCTCCTCGGTTAGCCTCATGATGGCTGAGGCACCGTCGGAGGCAGTCGTGTTTGTCACGACCGGTGGCCGAGACCAACCCCAGCGATCGCGTAAGTCGCGGCCAGTGAAGAACCATCGCTGAAGGTTGAAATCGGCCATGGCCGTGACCTTTCGCCTTCTGCCATGAACGGTTCGAGCGCCTCCTCCTTCACCACGCATCGTCGCCGACCAACGTCTCATTCGCTGTGGCCAACCGCTTGAGGCGTTTCTTCTCACCGTGGCCGCCTTAGCCATGGTTGTGACCTCTTCTTGCTATCAAATGGCAGCCTCTGTGGTTGCCATTATAGGCGGTGATGAAGGGAGAAAAGGCGTCCGGTGGCGATGAGAGGCAAAGGGGATGGAGAGGCGGCAGACAACGAGGCAAGGCAGAGGAGAAGAAGGCGGTGACGATGCTGGTTCATGCCCAGAAAACCCTAACTCTTTGGGGAAGAAGATGACCTACTAAGTGATGGGTCGGATCTGGGTTGGGTTGACCCACCATTAAAAGATCCAGAACAGATCTGGAGAAGGAGATCTGGGCCAATATTATTTATTTTATTGGGCTTGGGCTTGGCATAGCTTTGGGCCATTTGTTTTAATTAACAAATTGGGTCAGTTGTTTTTTAACTTAAAACTTCTTTGGGCTTAATTTTGTATTGGGCCATGTTGTTGGATTTTTAATTTAATTATTAGAATTATGTATTTGGGCCATAAATTAATTAGTTTAATTTTGAGCCTAAAATTATTAATTAAATAATAAATCCATTTTGAGATTAATTAAAAAAAATTAGAATTATTTTAGGAATATTTAATTCTGAAATATTAATTTTTGTAATTAATAAAATTGTTTTCATGACTTTTATTATGTGTTTTAATATTGTCATGATAATTGTTTGGTTTATTCTTTTAGATCATAAATTAATAAGTTTAATTTTGAGTCTAAAATTATAAATAGATGTGATGTGGCATTTTTTGCTAACTTAATTAATTATCTATTGTCTGCAAATATTTAGTTTTATTTGCTTATTGATAATTAATTTCGGTTTAGTACCGATCTTGGTCCTTGTGTGGGTCCAAATATATTGTTGTATATTGTGGATTAGTTCCACATAAATAATTAAGTCATAATATTTTAGTTGTGTATTAAGGGTGATGACTTTGAAGCCTGGCAATTTGTTGATCCCGAAGTGCATAGCTAAATGTTTGATTAAATTGTTTGCTTTGAACATGTGCATTGAATGTCTTTTGTTGTCCCTGATTCAGTGATTAATGGCCACCAGTTCAGTTACTGGAAGCATGACCAGGATAGACAAATTGGATGGGTCCAACTACTCCACATGGGAGAAGCAGATTCAGTATCTACTTCAGATGGAGAAAGTATGGGACGTTTTGGAGACTTCACATCCCGTGCCGCAAGGGGAAAATGTTTCCTTGGCAACTCAGCGGGCCTAAGACAAATGGCTTGAGAGGGACCGTTATGCTCGTCTTGCGATGCTTGTTAGCATGTGGGCTGATCTCATGGGCCAATTTGAGTCTTGCCAGACTACCATGGAAATGTGGCAAACGTTGAAGATCACTTTTGGTCAGACATCTGCAACAAAGCTTCATGCTTGACAGTTAAAATTTCAACAGTATGTCAAAGACCCAAGGCACAACATAGTTGAGCATTTGAGAGTGATGGGTTCACTTATCAGAGATCTTCAGAGTGTGGGAGTAGCGCTTACTGATGAGCAGCAACTCCTAGGGGTGATCAGATCCTTGCCTGACCCTGAGTGGTCTCAGATGAAGCTCCTTATGACACAGTGAAAATATCATAACTTTTGATGATATTTCACGTCACTTGGAGCTTGAGGCGGAGCGCGTTGAAGGGAACCGTGCCACGGCTTTTGTAGCCAAGGTCGACAGACGTGAGGGCTTCGGGCCCAAACGCAAGAAACAAGGATCGAAGGCATCAGGGCTTACACCTAATATTGGCAAGAGCAAGAAAGCCAAAAGAGGGACACGTGGAAAGAAAGACTTGTCCAAATTGAAATGCTATAATTGTAAGAAGAAGGGTCACTTGTCCAGAGCCGAAGAAGGTATATTTCTCTTCTTATTCCTCTTTGATTCATGTTTGCTCACATGCATTAGTTTCATACTCACGTCTTGAGTGGATTGTGGATATAGGAGCAACACGACACATAAGTGTTGAGAAAGAGGGGTTTGTGGATTACCACCGGGTGCCAGCAGGAACTCAGTATGTCACGCTTGGGAATGGCACACAAGAAGAAATTCTTGGAGTTGGTTCGTTCCAGCTCAAGATGAAGAATGGCAAGATTCTACTCTTGAAGGACGTTATGTATGCTCCTGGAGTCCAGTGTAATCTATTATCAGTAGCATGTTTATTAGGACAAGGTTATTCTTTTCTTTTCCGTGATACTAGCGTGAACATCTATTTGGATGATACATTCTTTAGAGGTGGTTTCTTAGTAGATGGTTTTTTCAAACTTAATTTGGATTATGTTTTTAATAACCATTCTATTACTTTAGTTTCTTCTACTTCTTCTAACATAAATGTTGATTGTGATTTATGGCACAAGAGACTTGGCCATGTGGATCAAGAAAGGATGGCAAGGCTGGCGAGAGAGGTCTATTGGGATCTCTTAGTAAAGTGAGACTCACTGTGTGTGAGCCTTGCTTAGTTGGTAAGGCCAAGAGGAAACCTTTTGGTAAGGCTTCCCGTGCATCTTGTCCCTTGGAGTTAGTACACTCCGACATATGCGGTCCTATGAATGTGAGGGCACGTCATGGTGCATCATACTTTATTACCTTCATAGATGATTATTCACGTTTCGGTTACATGTATCTGATTTCTCACAAGTCAGAAACTTTAGATTGCTTCAGACGCTTTGTGCATGAGGTTGAAAATCAGATGGATAAGAGCTTAAAAATCTTCGAATCGAAAGAGGCCGTGAATATCTTTCTGATCGGTTTAGAAGTCTATGTGAGGAAAAAGTTATAGTTCGACACCTAACTATTCCTGGCACTCCGTAACAAAATGGTGTTGCAGAATGCCGGAATAGGATTTTGTTGGAAATTGTTAGATCGATGTTGGCGCAGGCGAATCTCACAATTAGTTTCTGGGGAGATGCGTTGTTGACTGCAGCCTACATTCTTAACCGTGTTCTAAGTAAGTCTGTACCTTTTACCCCTTATGAGTTATGGACCGGAAGAAGTCCAAACTTGGATCACTTGCGGCCTTGGGGATCGGCTAGATATGTTCATAGCACATCCCACAAGTATGGAAAACTTGGACCAAGAGCCAGCAAGAAGGTGTTCATTCGGTATCCTGCAGGATCAAAAGGATACGTCATGTATGGTGAACATCCTAGTGGGAGTTTGATTGAGACAGAATCTCGGGATGTAGAATTTCTTGAGGATGAGTTCCCAAGAATTGGTGAGGTTGATAAGGACTCCCAATTGTATGAGTTACAAGAGGAAGTTCCTTTTGTCAGTGGGAGAATTCCTATAGTTAGTGGGAGTGAACCCATAGACAGTACTTCGGAGACTCAAGTAATTCGACGCAGCTAGTGTGGGCTAATCCATCGTCATTATTTTAATGATATCGAGGGAAGGGTACTTATGTGTGCCATGTCGGATGACAGTGAGCCGACTTCTTATGAATAAGTCTTAACCTCCCCAAATCGAGATCAATGGTTGATCGCTATGAAAGAGGAAATGGACTCGATGGATAAGAACAAGGTGTGGGAACTTGTTGATTTTCCACCAAATAGAAAGGTGATTGGTAACAAGTGGGTCTTGAAAATCAAACGCTGAGCTGATGGATCGATTGACAAGTATAAAGCTCGATTGGTTGCGAAGGGTTACACCCAAATGGAGGGTGTAGATTTCTTAGAGACATTTTCTCCTGTGGTGAGATTTGACTCTATTCGCGTGATTCTAGCCATCGTCGCTCATTTAGATCTTGAGCTACACCAGATGGATGTCAAGACAACATTTCTCAATGGAGAACTAGACGAGGAAATATATATGGATCAACCCATCGGTTTTGTTACTGAAGGGCAAGAGCGCAAACTGTGCCATCTCAAACGATCCATATATGGTCTCAAACAATCGTCTAGACAATGGTATCTACGGTTTCATGAAGCCGTCACCTCCATTGGTTTGACCATGATGGAGGAAGACCATTGTGTGTATATCCAACGGATAAAAGATGGGTTCTTGATTTTTTCCTTATATGTAAATGACATCTTATTGGTTGGAAACAACTTGGAGATGATCAACACCATTAAGGAATGACTATCTTCTGTCTTTGAGATGAAGGATTTAGGGGAAGCGAGTTATATCCTAGGAGTTAAGATCTCGATGAAGGATCATCACGAGGATACATAGCATGCAACGGAAGCGTTTTTAAATAAAAACTTTCCTCGTATTGATTAGAATCTAGGAAACTTACTTTTCCTTCGGATTACCGGACGGAATGAAGCGATAGGAGGAGGATGGGCGGGAGCTTTTTCTCGTGGTGGAGATGACGGCTGTCCTGCAATCCTTCGGCTCCTTCGCATCAGAACTTGAACGTTCTCTTGGTCTTCCAAGGTATGACTCAAAACTCGTGGCCTCTCTTTCGGTGAAGAAGAGTAAAAATAAACTTGGATGAAAAACAACCAAGGAGAGAATATATATAGGGAGAACCCTAGGGTTAAAACCCTAGTGGGCCAAGTTCATTTAATTAATTTTCTAATTGGGTTGGCTTAATTAATTAATTAAAAAACTAATGAACTATTATTTTATTCTAGCCCAATTAATTATGGACCACTCTGAATAAAATAATTATCTCTCAATGTAATTCACCCAACAAGCCAAATGTATTAAATAATACATGAGTTATATCGAGCTACCCCGGGGACCAAAAGACAAATTATTCATGGCTACTAAAATGACCAAAATATCCCTACTACCTAGTAGCTATATTTTGTCATTCTAAGTGTTCCAACTATCACCATATGGTAACACTGACCCCACGAATAATTTTGCATATGCAATGTCTTTGACCTACTAGTGTAATGACGAAAATACCCCTCTGCGTAACACCCATCATTTAGAAAGGAATAATGTACTAACACATCTCTAAATGATTTCTACCATCCTTAGATCACTAGTCCAATAATCCGTGACTACTCGAATGTACTTGCTTATCACTGGGAGCTACCTAGAAGCACACACTCCTAAGTCATGTTCCCAGGGCCCTGGATTATTTGATTATTCTTGGACAATCACAAGGGGGTGAATCACAGAAACTATCTTGTATTAGTCTGTCTTAGCTAATTAGAAACCATACTCCCAACTCAAAAGGTTATTGATCTTTGATAGACCTCACCTACAGTGAATCTAAGAATATAGCTCTAGGTTCACTAGACCACCAACTAATACTCAAGTATTAGAGTACTCGTCCACGTAGTAGCAGTAATAGACTAGCTCCATGATAATTAGTACTTTGTCATTAGCTTTCACAGGTCCACTCTACGCATTCCAAATGCGCTTGTACAATTAGAGTAAACGGACTGTTTACTGGCTAAGGCAAGCCATCCTCCATTAGGATCTATTGCACAATGATCTTATCATGATAGAATGCCCAGTTCTATCAAAAGATCAAGAGTAATATTTTCTTGCTTATTAAGTACCCATGGGCGAACAACGGGTGGACGTATAAGAAAACTTTTATAGTTTTCTTCCAAGGAGGTTGTTAGGAAAATCAGTTTCGATTATTCTACTGCAATCCAGGTATTTGACATACCACTTGCTATTTATCTAAAAGATCTACATATGCGTATCCCATTTTGAGACAGTTTCATGTGAATAGTTTTGGCATTTTGTCTCTATTGTGGGTCTTTGTATGCTGTCTGAGTTGTCAGTTGCTAGAAGAGTCGACTCGCTTAGCCTAGTTATATATCGACCGCTTGTAGTGTTTGTGCGAGGTGAAGGTCGTCTGGCCCATTGTGAGGTGTCAATTGCCAGCGTGCAGACACGGGACTGTCGATTGTTGCTCGGGTACCTGTCGACTACCAGTGTCCAACCAAAGGAACTATTGACCAATGCTTCAATACGGTTGACTGATATTACCAGTCTGTTATCCATAAATTTTTTTGGTTGTTGTATATGTTTTAGGATGTCTCGTGCTAGCTGTTCAAGTTATCGGGTGCTGAGGATCGACCGATCGGGCCATGATTGCCGACCGTTGGATGTAGCAGTCATCGGTTGTGGCAGGACTATTGACTGATTCAGAAACTGGATTACACTGACTGAAAGAATAGAAGAGGGAAGGAGACGGACGAAACAAAGGGCTGATCGAAACACGCATGGGCTGCTACTCATGCACACCTAGCACACGCATCAGAGAAGAAATCGAGAATGAAGAGAGAGAGAGAGAGAGAGAGAGAGAGAGAGAGAGAGAGAGAGAGAGAGAGATGGAGAGAGGGTTTCACTTTCTGTGCGTCCAATGCATTGGGGAAGATGGGAGGAAGAAGACCACCCATGTGCCTAAAAAGCAATCCAAAATTTAAATGTCTGGCTACCGAATTGGGCTCACCTTGCATCCAACGCACTACCCCAATCTGCTTCCTTTTATTTCTTTTATATAATATATGGATTATATAACATATCATAATATATATATATAAAGCAATTAGGCAGCCTTCATGCCCTCATCCCAATTTCACCATGCCTCCCAATTTCCAATTCCCAAGTGCATGGTGCACCCTGCCAGCTGCTATCCATGTCCATAAATTATTTCCTTTCTTTAATCTGACAAATTACATTGATTTATCAAATAACTAAACCCCTTTACTTTAATTAATTGTACCATAATATAATACATGTATAACTATTATAAACAAAATATTATAGAAGAATTAATTATTCACAGAGAACCATTCTCATAATTAATACTCCACTAAAAATATCATTAACTCTTATTGAAAGAAGAATAGTCAACCAGCTTGAATTCACTAATTCAGTGCAATACCTATTTAGGGTGTGACCTTCTAGGTTCATAGCCATGTATAGGCAAGACACATCAACTCCTTGGCGTCGGGCGAACCCTTCGACCTACTAAGAGAATCTCTCCAAACCCTCAAACCATCCTGAAAAATCTTGAGTATCATCCAGCCAAGACTCAGCATAATCCTAATGGAAATGAATTCAAAGCTTCTTGTAAACCTATTAAGGCTCTCGATTATTGTGCAGTATAATCCCTCTACTACTGACATCTTGATAGAGTGAGTCGTGGACTGATTAAACTCACAAGACTCGGTAACTATGCTAGATCTAGTCTAGGGGTGATCGAGATAACATATCAGAACTTTTTTTGACATCGAAAACTCTTTTCCTATCGTACGTGCCTCGGCTAAGGACTTCCACAATCACCAACTGACTCAAAACACATAGGATGTTCACCTCCATCCAATGGAGAATAGTGAATCCCATCAGCGAGCATTTGCCTCTATACACCACTACACAAAGAGCATTCCCACCTCTCACATCAAATGATTTTTCTCAGTGGCAAATCTCTGACACCAATGCACAAGACACTATGTCGCCTTTGGTCTAAGGACCAGATACACAATCAAGAGCCAGCAACAGATCATTAATGCTCAAGCCATGTGATCTGTCACATGTGTCACATTTAGTGGATGTTCTCTAACACCTACCCACATGTCTAGTATATGCATCTCATGCAATGTGGCGTGTGACTCAACACCCCATTCCCATTAGCATCCTATGCTAACAATGGTAGTATCCTATGTACCACTCTACTAATCGACAAAACATAGTCCCTTTTTTGATAAGTTTAATGAATAGGATTACCTTTAAGAAATCTCAAACTAGAGATCGTTACACATTCTCAACGGCTTTAGAGTAGGACCTCTACTAGGAAATCTAGGGACTCATTCATAAGGATGAGATAGAGAGTTATGAATGAAGATATAACCATACAAGATTATACTAGTAGGCCCATTAACCATACTAGATGTCATCTAAATCTAGTATTAAGAGAACTGACACTAATATAAGGTCCACATGGCACTCATGCAACATGGATACATAAGATATCCCTTGAGATCCTAAAGTAACTTACTAACATATCAAGCTTATTGACAAATGTGAAACAACAACAAGATTAATCACAAATAAACATATTAGGGCTTTTAACACAACCTTAACATGAAGGATAAGACAACTTAATTTCTACAAATCAAAACTCAATTACCATCACTTGAGTGTATGATCATTTAATCATTGGATATAGAATACATTACTCTTAAACTTTGAGTAAGCTGCCACATAAAACACTTGGCATATCATGAGCTTCATAAACCACTCATGCATTATCTTGAGGATAACCCTAAGAACTTTAGGATAACCCCAACGAGAAGCATATTAAGCTACATATCAATAAAGCATATGGCAAGAACAAATACAACATATATGAGAACACTAATAGATAAATTATACTAGAAGATAAACCTATCAAGGTTCCTTGACCATAAACATATTCAAGGCAACCTTAACATATATAACCTATCAAGATAGGCTTAAGATATCCTAACCAATAAAAGAATTTCTATATATATACAAAATATATTAATAAGCCTATGAGTTCATATCATAAGAGGACATTAAAGTTTTGGCATATTGTAGTCATCATCAAAACATTCATAAGATAAACTCAACACTTGGATTTAGCTGAAAAATAGACATAATACCCTAAACTATCTTTAGGATATCCCAGGAAACATCATTTCTAATATCTTGGTTTCAACTTTTATGTTTTCAATCTTTTAACATAAATTGGGTAACCCCAAATCCTAACATGTTTAAGTCTTGGTGGTCTTCCAACCCATATCTCATATGGTGTGGTCGAAACAGATTTAGTTGATATCCAATTTAATAGATAAATTATCATAAGATTGGCATAACCCCACAATGAAATGGACAAATCTGTGTAGATAATCATAGAACGTATCATGTCCAACAAGGTTTGATTTCTATGTTTAGCCACATCATTCAATTATGGTGTATACGGAGGAGTTAATTGTGAAACAATACCACACTCCTTAAGATAATCAACCAACTCAGTACTCAAGTATTCACCTCTTTGATCTGATAGAAGAATCTTGATACTCTTTCCTTTTTGGTTTTCTACTTCCACTTTGAATTCTTTGAACTTTTCAAAGACTTCATATTTGTACTTCAAAAAGTACACATAACAATACAAAGATAAATCATTAGTAAAAGTCACAAAGTAGACATAACTACCCTAATCCATAACATTTATGGGCTGACATACATCCGTATGTACCAACCCTAATAATTTAGTAGCCCTTTCCCCTTGTCAAACAAAAGACGACTTAGTCGTTTTCCCGAGAATACAAGATTCACAAGTTAACCCAAGTTCTAAACCCAAATTGGAAATCAATCCACATTGAACCAACTTCGTCAATCGACTCTCACTAATATGACCAAGCCGAAGGTGCCACAATTGTATAGGATTAACATGATTTTCTCAAGAAGGTTTCTCTATTACTATGGGAATAATGTTAGCCACTATTTGCTGACTTTGTTCACATTCACATGTTTCTAGAAAATATAAACATTTACCATTATAGCCTTGCCCGCACACTCATTACCATAATGAATATAACAACAATTGTTGGCAAATGAGAATTCATAATTTTGTTGTATAAGCTTACGAATAGACAAAACATTCCTTATAGGATTCGGTACATGTAAACAGTCATATAAATACAACATGTGACCAGAAGGTAAAAGTACAAAAGTAGTTCTAATGGCTAATGCAACAACTATTGCTCCATTTCCAACCTACAGAACCACTTCACGCTTCCCAAGCATTCTACTTCAATTGAGATGCTACTTAGACGAACAAATACGAGAAGTAGCACTTGAATCAATGATCCATGAAGTAGGGTACTGATCAATCGTAAGATCAGTCTCAATTACAAACAAGGAAGAAGAAATACCTTGACTTTCTTGATGCTTGACCTTCAAGGCTTTAAGATAGTTAGGGCAATTTATTTTCCAGTGACCTTTCTTTTAGTAGAAGTAACAATTACCTTTGCCAACTACCTTCTTTCCTTTCAACTATGTCTTTCCTATGTCCTTCCTTGCCCCAAGAACCTTTCTTTTCTTCTTCCTAATTTTAGGTTTCCTTTGAGAAGAACACGAGGCAACGATAAGAACTCTTTCTTTACCTTTAACCCGCATCTGTGGTTATGCCGTCCTTAACATGTTTAACAACTTGGGGAGAGAACATGCAATTTTATTCATATAAAAATAAATGATAAAGAAAGAAAACGAGTTGGACAACAATTGCAAGATCAAATCAATCCTAAGATGAGGATCCATGGGGAAATCCAATACATTAAGCTAACCAATCCAATTGATCATGTTGATGACATGTTCTCCCACATCCAACCCTTCCATCATTCGAGCCCAAAACAACTTCTTCAATATCTCATATCGAGCTATCTTACTAAGCTGCCATAAAGGGCCCTTAGATTCTGAATCATCCCTATAGTATTAGGAAAATTCTCATGATGTCACTGCAAGTCATTGGACATAGAGGCAAGAATATAGTTATGGGCTCTCAAGTCATGATCCTTCATACTCTCTCAAGTAAACCTTTCTTCATTGGTCACATCATCGGGAATAGAAATAAAAGGACTAAGGAACAAGGCATCGTCTATCTTTACCATACTGAGAACAATTTTAAGATTATAAAACTAGTTGGAGATTTTGGGGTCAATAAGCCTATTAGTATCCAAAATATGGGTTAAGGGATTCATGTTGCCTGCCATTTTATCTGTAGAAAATAAATACACTACCAAAAAAATGCATTTTTGCAACTGACTTAATCAATCGGTAATTAGCAATGAATTAATGACTGATTTTTAACATTTGTGACCGAATTATTTTCTGACCGATTCAGCTACGTAAACTTCAATCGGTAATTATGAGACCGATTTTGACCCCAAAATTTGTGATCAATTTTTTTTTTTCGACTGATTCAGCAACCGAAACTTCTGTCGCTAATTGTGAGACCAATTTTGACCACAAATTTTATGACTGAATATTCGGTTGGTGGATTTTCGACCAACTTTTCCACTGAAATACGTCGGTCGGTAATTACAGATAGAATATGCTATCGACTTTTCCGTCTGAATTTTTTTTTTTTTTGGTTGGAACATCGAATTAGTTGTTAAATCAAAATAAAGAAATTTATGAAAATAATAGTAATAAATAATATACGTTCATAAAAATAAAATAATTCAATTATTAAATAATTTATGATGATAATAAAATATTTTTACTGTATTGCATCAAATTAATATTTATTTTAAAATATAATTATATTAAGTAATATTTTACATTATTGCATAAAATATTAATTCATTATCATTTTTAGCTCCCCCACCCAAAAACATTATAAATAAATAAATAAAAGTGGGTTTAAATAATGTTCAAATCAAATGCAACAGAGTTAAGGGTTAGCAATAGATGAAATTTCTAGCAAAAGTTTGCATTCTCTATCTATATATATATAAATTTATTATCAATTTGTTTACACTGTAGAATAATTTTTGGCTAAAACACTTAGCAATAAATATAAGCTCACTATATTATATATAATATATAAATGTGAGTTTAACCCTTACTGGGCTTAATAGGCCTATTAAACCATACCGGGTTGAATACTATATTATACATATAAAGGCGGGTTAAACACTGATCAGGCTTAATAGGTCTATAAAACCCGTACCGGGTTAATATTATATTATGCATATAAAGGGCTGTTAAATCTTGATTGGGCTTAAACGACCTATTAAACCCGTTACAGGTATAATACCTCCTGGTTTAATGTGCCCATTAAACCCGTAATGGATTTAACTTGCCAAATCAACTCAGAACAAACAAAATTGGGTCTAGAATGCACAACAAGCTTCATGTTTGTTAATAAATACGTCATCCACTAATGCAAGTTAATCAAATCAAGATCACAAATCATTTTGTACATGTATAGTTCATCTACGGGCATGTGTACAAAAATCAGCATTTTGGATAAGAGCTCGCAATATATTTTGATTACATATCAGCATAATATACATTTTACATATGAACAAATTACATATACCAATTACATTGCTATGCTTATACAAAAATATATGAACAAATTACGAATTACATATACAGTCAAGTATCAACTACTCTGCTATGTCTATACAAATACATGGCAACCTGCTTGCGAAGGGTATGCATTTCATCCTTGCTCTGATTTTTCACCCATCGATCCTCAGTGTGCCTCATGATGTCATCAATGTACTTAATAACGTACACTCCGCAGCTGTGCCTATATTAGAAATAACCAAATTATGTCAAACTTCAGATGACAACAACAAACATTTCACTGAATAATAAATTGAATATTCTATTTTAATTCAGTACCCATTTGGTTGCTGAGACAGGTTCACCATGTTGGGATTGAGTTGCTCCAACGCCCATTCTTTGTGTGGAGTGATAGCTGCGGAGATATGGTCATAATATCCACTGCGAGTTAGGAAAATGGGTAGGAGTTTCACCAATGGCTTGATGATATTGGCCTTGACCCTCCTACTTTCCTCAGTCACCACGGAGTCGTGCAAAACAACCTTGTCCTCTTTCAGGCAAATCATGGCTACTATCTAGTGGGAATTATTCCCCAGATTGCATGGGATCAAGACCTACATATTTTGAGAATACATTAGTCGGGAGTTAATCGATCAATAAAAATAAGTGAACACCTACGAAGTCCACTGTCCACCAAGGCATAGTCTCATCACTGACACCACGAATATGATCACATATTCCGTTTGGGACCTTTTCCTTAGCAGGCAGCACAACACGCTTTCCTACAAATTTCTTAGTCCACCACTTGTTCAGAAGTGCTTGGAGAGGAGGAAAATGTTATATTTGATGTGGACCAAATATAGGTGCAACAAAAAAAGGTTTAACCTAAGATTTGTGTTTAACACTCACAAATAGGATAGTGGGCATGATAGCATATTTCGTATGATATATAGTATGAGCCTACGTATGTCTTAGTCGTCGGACGCAACACAAGTAGCTGTCAATGTGAGTCCCCTCTATCCAGGCTTTAGCATCCTCTATTGAATGCAAGTTGCTAGGTAATAGATGGGCAATGTAACATGTGTCACCCCTACAATAACTAATAATTATTATAAGCTTGAGATTGTATTACCAATAAAAATAGAACAATAATTAACTTTTTTCCTGACATTTTAACTTGATGTCTTTCTGCGATTGTATGTAGTCAGTGTAGCCCTCAGGGGTCTTAATATCATCGATCCCTTGTTGGTTCAAGTGATGCTTGGCTACTTCAGTCGTTATTTGCATCACCATGCCCCCTACACTGTTCGGGCCAGGAACAGGAACATTCTCTCCTGTCCTAGTTGATGTTAAGGGTGGCACTGTCTTCTTACCCTCACCTGACGGCAATTTGTTTTCTTCGTTTGCCATGTCCACCACGACATTAACCTTGCTCCTCTTCCACTGCCGAGTGTATTCAGTGTATGGTGGCTAATGACACTGCGATGGTAATCCGTCGCTCACAATTCGTTCACCGCCCATAACCACTTCCTCCTGAAACTATACAAATACTATCCGTTACATAATAATACGTATTTCATAATGAAATATAAATAAAAGTCAAGTTAGAGCTTACTCCGGATTGAGATGTTTGATCCTCCACATCATCATGAGATGGATCTACTTGTTGAGCACCTCGCTGCTCCTCATCACCATCCTCAATGTGTTTTGGGGAATCGTCAATAGGCGGGACGCCTAGATGAGTAAGTAGTGGTGGCTACACCCTTCCTACTTGCCTTAGTCTCCTCTCTACCCACGTCATATGTGAGCTCATTTGACTTATTTCCCCATTAAACCCATCCAGCCGAGTGCTAATTTGCTTAATCTCCCCATCCATCCTATGTAACATCTCCAGTGTGAGGGTCAGCATCTTGGTGATTTGCAAAAGGAAAAAAAAAATTACAACAGTAAAAAACAATTGCAAACATTTACAAAGAATTACAAATGAAAAAATATTTTTATAATAAAAATCATACCCTAGGATACTGTCCAAGGTGGGTACTAGGAGAGGGTTCTACCTCCTGTTGAGACTTTGACTTCCTCTCTCTGTGTTGAGAGTCAACCTCGTCCTCCTCCTCCTTCTCCTCCTCTTCACCCCCATCTCCTACCTCGATGGACCCCCTAATTTCATCCTCATCCCCAGTTGACGTATTCCCTTCACATAATTGTCAACCCCCCTGCCCCTATTTTCGTACACATCTACGCCAACCGAGTATAGAGGGTTAAAGGTCTTCCAAAACTTTGTATCGCACTCCGCTGCGGTGGGCTTGAGCGTCGTGCTCGATCCTCGTGCTTGTAAAATATTGAATTGTTTGGTCAGATATTATATATAACAAAATAAACTAAATTTGAAGTTAGGTTAGACACTTACATCCCTAAGGCATTCATCATAATTGATTTTGTGAGGCCTTTTGTTGGATAACCACTTTCTACACCTAGGAATGGTGACTACGACGGGTAGTCTTATGGCCCACTTATTCTCCACCCATGAGAATGTCTCAATCAGCCACTACTTTAGATAGCAAATAATTTTACAATAGTAAACAAAAAAAAAAAAAAAAAAAAAACGTTCAATTAGTATATACAAATCATATACAATAATTTAATGTAATATAATACAAAGAGAGTAAGTAATTATACCTGAAATGCCCAAACAAAACCATAAATGTTGACTTTCTTCCCCACCTCACCATTCAACTTCCTCTCGCTGGTGGCTAGCAAGAGGTAATGTAGACTCTGGCTATAGACGTACGTCCCCCACAGGAACGCCTCAAATGCCCCTAGGTTCTCGGCCATAGTCCATACGAAATCCTCCACGGGTGCACGCTCATCGTGGCCAAGCAAGATCATGTTCACCACAGCAATATTACCCAACTTTGGGATATCCTCTGCATCTAGATCCATGCTGCCAAGTACTACTTTAATCTGGGCCACAGTCACCACTCATTTTTGGGGAAATAGATGCGCCCGTAAACTACCCAGCTCAATGGGCGTAGCTTGAAATATCTCTTTGTCAATTGGCCCAAATCGGAGTCCACTGATGAGGATGAACTCCTACTTACCGTACCTATATAGCATTTTGCCAATCTCGAACCACATCTCATCACGGCAAACACCTGGAAATGTCACTTTCCTGACTAGGACTTCATATATCAATTATGGTGCAAACAAATGATCGAACATAGGGATTTGTTGGAAATGTCCAAGTGGGCCCTGAGTAAATCTTTGCAATACCCCATGATGTCTAAGAGCATCACGAACTGCCAAAAGCTGGTTGATTCCACAGTGTGTTGAGTCGTGTCCCTGGTGGAATTACCCGTTGAGCGTGAACTAAATTGCTCAGACTGATGGTGAGTCATTTGTAGGGAAAATAGAAAACCATACAAGAACAACAATTGGATCATGTAGTAGATTGAAATAGGGTTAATGGTTTCACCGGGCTTCACAGGGCAATTAAGCCCGAGAGGCATGTTCCTGGGCTTAATTGTCTTATGAAGCCTGGGAAGTCGACCTTCCTCACACCCTTTTGAAGCCTGATGAAGCTCGGGCTTCAACGGCCTTCAACAGGAGTGAGTAAGCCTATAAACATACACTCGGGCTTCATTGGCCGATTTCTCACCGGGCTTAAAAGGCTTATTAAGCCAAGTAGGGCATCGAATGACCATCGACCTTCCTCTCCTCCTCTAGCTAGGACCCATGCCAGGAAGGCCAATGGGAACCCTCGTCGATGGGGCTTTTTCACGCAAGGAACCCCCGTTGGCTAGGATACCCATTGGCCTGCCTTGTGGCTTCCTCTAGTCAGGCAGCCCAACGCATCATGACAAAACCTATTGTGATGAAACACATCTATCCCCTCCACAAAATATCAACAAAATGAGAAGAGATCTAACCTTTCGACCGATGACGATAAGATTCAGTGGTGATGGCTTCACAGCTGCGGTCGGGTTTATAGAGGGAGAGATCGGGCTTAGTAGAGACACAAGAGTTCGAGTTTAAGTAGAGTGTCGATGCAATTTAGACTATTATCATTTTCTTTTAAATTCTTTAAATACAATTGTGGTCACATATCCAGAAAATGGAAATACATTTAATTACTAATAACAAGAGTCACAAAATTAAATATTTTTTTTAGAATTAGACGACCAATCATTTGTGTTATCAAAATTCTCATATCATCATCTTGATACAATGTTCATTGAACATAATTCACCGGGTTTTTTTGAGAAGTTAATGATCGTTTGATTATTTAATATGCTATTATCATCTTAGTGAAATGTAGGCTCAATTAACATAGTTAATGGAATTTTCTTGCACTATAGATCATTTAAGTGCTATTGGAAACCAAGGATTTGTAGTAGTAAATATACAAAAAAATAAAATAAAATAAAATAAAATAAAATTTGATATTTGGAAGTATATAATTCACCGGGTTTAGTTACGTGTCCCGGGTTTAATTGGGCAATTAAACCCGAGAAAGATATTGATCCGAAAAATCATATGTTTCATTATTATATTTTATTTTGGTGGGGGGGGGGGGGGGGGGAGGTTAAAGGATCCAAATTACTTAAGAGGCATACCCTTAATAATATGATACAAGCCCTTAAACCAGGGTTTATCGATTCAAACCAACATCCATACAACATCAAAAACACTGAAAATACCTTAAGGGGAAGCTTGTAACTTAATAATATGATACAAGCCCTTGGTGTATTGTACAGTTGTGTCATGACCCAATTTCTAAATAGTCATGACCGGCATTAATCCCTAAGCCCAGCGGCCCCACAGTGGACTAGTAAGCCTTTTCTCTAGCTCGATTTGCTAAAAGCATTAATACTACTGACAAAATATAGAAACATGGAGTAAAATACCATATCAACTGTCCACAAAGATATTTCAATGACTCATATATAATAGTAGTACAAAATATGAATATCCATAATCCTACTGTCAAAATACATATATCATCCCATATCTTGGGCCTTTGGCACAATTATGTACCACAAAAATAAAAGACAAAAGAACAGACTCAACTGTACGTGTATGTCTCCTCAGAGCATCCTATATCAAATCAGTAATGAAAAGAAATCTGACATCATACTAGAAGATCTGCTGAACCAAAATTCAAAAGAAGGATCCCTTGAAAATATTTTAATAAAAAGGGGTGAGTCTTGTGGACTCGCAAGTATAAGGTATGTCATGCCCACAAGGAGAGTATGCAATAAAAATGCTAGGATGAACATCATGAATACAATAAAATAATAATAATATGAACAACGAGAATATGTACCATAAGTTTAAACAATTGGGGTTCAAGGAAAACATAATGTAGGAAAAATAGGTGCCTAAAGACAACCCCCATAAGTTATTCCCTAACCACCTAAGTAGAGATGGGAAATGGGCTGGGCGGCCCATGGGCTGGCCCGCCTCATAGCCCGGCCCGTTACTGTAGCAAACGGGTTAGGCTGGCCCACCTAGCAAAACGAGGGCTGTGCCGGGCCAGCAATATGTGGCCCACGGCTCGGCCCACCAGAATGGCCCGTGGGCCGGTCCCCCAACTGGCCCGCTAAAATGGCCCAGCTCGGCCCACCAAAAAATAAAAAAATATTTAAAAAACTATGTTTGTATTTAATAATTATAAACATAATAATTAAAAATTATGTTTCTTGTAAACATAATTTTATTGTAATGTTTGTAAACATAATTTTAGTGTAATTTTTGTAAACATAATGTTTATTGTAAACATCATAATTTTACAAACATCAAAATTATAAGTAAACATTGATAAACATATTTTAAAAAATATTAGTTACATTTGGGAAAAAATAAAAAAAATTATATTTAAAAAATTATATATAAAAAAATTAAAACTAAATGGCTCATGGGCCGGCCCAAATAGCCAGGCCCACGAGTCGGCCCAGCCCAGTAGGCCCACGGGCCGGCCCATGGCCTGGCCCAACCCACTTTGGCCTATTTATTAAGGGCTATAAGGCCGTGCCGGGCCCAAGTTTCCATTTCCTTGGCCCGACCCGTCTCTCTCGTGGGTCAAATTCGGCCCAGCCCACCAAATAGGTGGGCCAAGCGGGATGCGGGCCGGGCCGGCCTGCCCATTTCCCAGCTCTACACCTAAGTCTCCTATACTTTTTATATGTAATGCATGCACTGAATCTGAGGACACACTAGTAGAATCTGGCCTAACGCCTATACACACATGCACACAAGTACATATACTAGCACATCCATCATCATCACACTATAATATCATAATGGCCCACGTGATAGCAGTGCTAAAACATACTATCTGTGTCTCTCATGGCCTTGTCATGCCAAGCCTCACAGTACCATGATCTTTTCCTACTGTGAGTCACTAGGGAATCTACTAGATAGTCCTCTAATAATAATGCAAATGATACCCTACTTAATGCGCAAATCAAATCCATTTATCATTTCATGTGGTGCCAGAAAACACCATATCATTCAATATTTCACATTCTCAAGACAAGAATTCAGTTAGGGTATCTTTCTGCTTATGTCTCTCCTAGTAGGATGAAAATATTTCATGCAATTTATAAACATTTAAAAGTTTTTTTCTATGATGTGCATATAAAAATAATATACAAGTTATGCATGGAAAAATATATATATACGTGCATAAAATAAGATAAACATAACATATCCTGTCTACTCGCCTGGGAAATCATGACTCAAGTCCTAGTTTGAGAAGAAGATGGAGCAAAATCCTGGGAATCCAAGCCTACAATAAATAGAATGGGGTGGTCACATTTGGGTAATAAAATTACCGAAAATCCTAACCATTGCTTAACACCCTGAATCGATTATTTTATACCCTGGCCCGCATAATATTTGAATTTGGCGCCATGGAATTCGTCGAGCTTAGCCATCAACTACATCATCATGCCTCGCCTTGCATACTACGCGTAAGTGTTTAGTGGAACTACACACCCACTTATAAGCTGTAATAAATTAATATATATATTACCCATAAACTAGTTTACTTTTAATATAGATAATATTTTAAAAGTTTCTGTTTTTCGAAATACATATATATTTATATTTATACTAAATTGATAAATTTTTAAAAACATAATAATTTAATAAATGGCTTAAAAGAAATAAATTGCAATATTCTAGCCTCATAATAAAATGAATCCATCAGAAATCAGGATTCGGGATAAACCCAAGTCATCATCATAAGCTAGCTTAGAACGTACTCGGGGTCACTCTTGCTGAGCCTCGAGTCATCTAATATGGTTTCGTCCTTAGAACTCCGATTAACAAAATGACTCGCTAGTCACATCATCAATTCGAAGAGACCTAAAGAGAACCCAAATTAGATTGACGTCGATATCCTGAGTAGGACCAACCTAACCAAGTTATCCTAGGTCCATGGGTCAGCGACAAGAAATGAGAATAAGCCGAGTGGGCTAGCCCAAGGGCTGCCACAACTAGGTCGAGCCATACCCAACACATTGGGCCATCCTATAACCCAATCGGGCCCCGCCATCCTAGGCCAAAACTTAACCCGACCTGCCTAACCCCAAAAGCCCTATTTTTCTTTTTCTTTTTAGGGCAAATTATATGAAACCCCCCTACACTTAGGGTCATGTACAACTTACCCCCCTGTGCTTTCTATTGTATCAAAAAATCCCCTTACACTTTCAAAATGTTGCAATCAGCCACAATTTGTTGTTATTTTATATAATTTTGTACAATAATCTATATACAAAATACATAATTCTACATATATAATTTCAATATATCAAAAAAATATAAAATTTAGCATTAATCAACCAATAGATTGCATAAAATTATATAAAATAACAACAAATCGTGGCTGATTGCAACATTTTTGAAAGTGTAAGGGGTTTTTTGATACAATCGAAAGCATAGGGGGGTAAGTTGAACATGACCCTAAGTGAAGGGGGGTTTTATATAATTTACCCTTCTTTTTATTATTATTTTTTTCTTTTCTTCGTTTTCTTTTCTTTTCTTTCTTTTCCTTTTCTTTTCTTTCTTCCCGACAGTCTGTCGCTGTCGGCGACCACCGTAGGCTGGCAAAAATGGTCGACCAGCATACCGATTCGAAGCCCTCACCACGAACATCAACATATCTCAAAATGAGAACCATCAGACAACTAGATCTTTATAGATCTAAAAATTAATTTTTTGTCAAATAGAGACGTGTTCTAGCCATCGCCGTTTGCCGGCCATTTTTTTGACGATCGGAGGCTACCACAAGGTGCACAACACCTAGGCGACCAACATACTCGAAAACAACAAAGATCGGACGGCTAGTTTTTCGTAGATCTAGGGTCAAACTTTTGGCAAAAAAAAAACAAACCCACTGCCAACATCACCAGCCACCATGGTCGGCGATTTCCAGTGTGATCCAAGATCGCCATCTAACCCCCTCGAGCAAACCGACCAACGCATCCCAAAACCAAGAAAATCCAACGGTTGGATCTTCATAGATCTGACCTTAAACAATTGGCTAAAACCCACATTGCACCTATACATACATCTCGCGAAAACAACAACCAAACCAATAAGAATCAAAGCGAAACACTTACCTCCTTGTAGATCTTAAACGGTAAAAATGAAGTCCGATCGAAGATCGAACTGCTCGATAGCTTGGAATTAACGAAAATTCGAGAGGGAACGAGAGAGAGAGAGAGAGAGAGAGATATTTAGGGGGGGCTGCCCGTGCACGTCCCCCTCTTCTTTTATATTTTACCTTTTTTTGGGCTATATATATAAATAATAAAAACATAAAACATAATAAAATTTTCAAAAGAAATATAAATATTAATTTTGTCAAAATAACTTAAAACTACTTATTTAAAATAATCCAATTTTGTCTAAATGACTAATTTAACATAACCTACAAACTAATTATTTTTCAAAATTAAGTAATAACATTAACATATATAAGATTTGTACTTTTTTTGCATGATTTTGAAACTAATTAAGGGTTTTAGAGTTTTGTGTGGTGGCTTTATTGAGAGAGAATGAGAGGTAAATTATGAGAAATAAAATAAAAAATTAAATTTATTTTTTAAAAAATTTTAGTTGACAGTTTGTATTCGGCAGTATTACCTGATATCTCAAGATTTCTCTCAATTTAAAAAAGTCTCATTTTTCTGTAATTTATTTCAATTAAAATTTTATGTTAATATTTAAAAATTAATAATATAGATTAGATCTTGGCTCTTCATATCCTAGCATGCTCACACATTCTCCAAACATGTTCCAAGAACTACACGTTTTTCACAAATATATAAAAATTCCATTCCGGGTAAGTAAAAAAAAATAAACAAAATATAATAAAAAATGGAAATAGAAATTGGAAATAGGCGGGAAAAAGATTTAACGGCTATTTTGTTATAATATATATAGGTTAATCTTATGGAAACAAAAATTAAAAACACGTTTTTGAAATTATGTTGCCGATGACCATCCAAGACAGAATTCGACGATCGGGATCAACCATCAGATTCACTTTGACTCGGTCACCCACATACCCAAAAATTAAAATCATGTAACATTAAATCTTACCTTAAAATAGGTTTGAATGTAAAATTTAATATGAAAAACTTACCTAAAAATTCAAATCATTAGATTCACCGGGTTTAATTGGCCAATTAAACTCGGGTACACTATTGTTTCGAATAATCCTATTTTTTATTTTTTAAAAATATTTTTTTTGGGCCGGGGAGGGTGGGAGGGGGGGGTTTAGGGGGATCCCAATGACTCAAGAGGCACACAATCAAAAACATCAAGAATTATTAGTTGTACATCATCAATGTTGCTCAAGAACACTAACGGTGTTATTAAAAACAAATATAACTCATTGATTTTAATTACACGCGTCTGGTTTGAATGACCAATTAAACCCGTTCCGGGTTTACTTGGCACATTTAACAAATAAAACATACCGGTTTAATTACCCATACTCGGTTTAATTGTCCAATTATTCCCGTTCCGAGTTTAATTAGACAATTAAACCCGAAAAGCTATTGATGCCAAAAATTCTATTTTTCTTTGTAAAACTTTTTGTGGGGGTTTGGGGGTCTCAACGACTCAAGAGGCATGTAATCAACTTGATTTTTGAACATTACATGTCGATTGGTTTATGTTATAAAAAAATCTCATATCATCATCTTGGTCCTATGTCTATTTATAGTACTATAGTACCATAAAACACTTGATCATTTGTTGTGCAACGTAGGCATAAAGTTTAACTTGCAACATGTATAGAAAATGAAAAATCTTCACATGAACTTCTGATTTATTCACAAAAAACTATTACATTAGAATAACAAATCATTAATACTATAAAAAGAAAAGGTGTATGCCCCTCGGGGCATAGCTTTGATGGAAAAGGTGTAATCTAGAAGGTCCCGC
The DNA here is from genome assembly GCF_014633365.1 of Diospyros lotus. Lineage (NCBI taxonomy): Eukaryota > Viridiplantae > Streptophyta > Magnoliopsida > Ericales > Ebenaceae > Diospyros > Diospyros lotus. The sequence goes on from NC_068344.1 coordinate 18,538,631, forward strand.
AATTTTCCTCCTCCATCGAACTCAAGGGGCCGAGCATTGGGGGTCATCGTGATCGTGGGTCATCCAAAAAAATCAAACAAGGTGGTTTGCCTTCTGTTGAAGGACTCTGTTCTACTATACTCTTCTACTATGGTAATGCTCGTAACCTTCCCAGTCCAAGGCCAACAATAAAACATCACTTTCCTTAGGCTTCTCAGATACTGGAGCAGGTTCATTCACAGTTTTTGATTTCTTTGTTAGTTCAAATTCTAAGTATATTGCTAGTGCAAAACAAAAGGCAAACCACCTTGCATTGGCAATATACTTAGAATTTGAACTAGCAGAGAAATCACAGAAGTTTGAGGAAAGATATCTATATTGCATTGGCAATATACTTAGAATTTGAATTATCTTTATTTTATATATAGTTTAATTAATTTAAATTTATTTTCTTATAATTTTAAATATTAAAATTTTATATACAACTTAAATGTTATAATTTTATTTTTTAACTTTTTTTGTGTGTGTTGCTTTCTTAAAAATTTGACCTGTCTTAAATGTGGTAATTGATCATTTTATTTATTTTTTACTTCTTTGTTGTGATGTTCATTTATTGTAACTACTAAATTATACAACTTTCACTTTAACAATTATTTAAATTACTAAATTATTGTAACTACTAAACTAATACATCGCACTGGTGATGCACTAGTTTGCTTTGAAGTAGAACACCAACCGTTAGATTACCCGCGTTGATTGGTTTGTGTTATAAAAAAAAATCATAACTCACTGATTTTAATTACCCGTGTCAGGTTTAAAATGCCAACTAAACCCGTTACGGGTTTAATTGGCATATTAAATCCAGTAACGCTACTGATATCCAAGATGTAATTTTTTATTTTATTCTTTTTCCTGGGTTTAATTGGCCAGTTAAACATGTCCAGAGTTTAATTGTCCTAATAAACCCGAGAATGCTAGTTACCCTAAATAATCAATTAGTAAATGTAGTCGCATCGGGTTTAAATGATCAATTAAAGCCGGTTAGAGTTTAAATGACACATTAAATCCGGTAATGATATTGACCTTATTAATCATATTTTATTTAATATTTTTTTTTCTTTGGGGGGGGGGGGGGGGAGTTTAAATGTTATGCTTAAACAAAATTAAATTATTATCTAAGCATTACATTTCCATTTGTTTAAATCTAACGCTATTTAATATCATCCTTCTTGGTCATATGTCCATTTTGATCGTTTTATTTTACATATTATATTATCCTGCCCAAATCCCAAATCCCCACTGTCTTCATTTCTCGGCACCCCCCCCTCTCTCTCTCTCCCATACTCCCACCATCTCCCTCCCGCATACTCCTGCCATCTTCGCCTCTAGCCCATGGCCTCTGCCACTGCTTCTAGACACACACACACACACTTTCTTTATCTATATATATATATGTTTATCTCTCTCTCATACTCATGCCTTCATCTCCCTCTCTCATACTCTCGTCATCGCCTGGCCGCCTCCATCCATCGCCGCCGCCGCTGCTTCCACTCTATCAATTTCAAGTCTTTCCAGCGCCGTCTTCCCTTCATCTCCTCTTCCCGTTGTTCAGATCTGGTATATATCTTTTTGTTTCCTTTAGATAAATATATGGTTTTTATTTGGTTCATGTAAATGTGTATCGACCTATTTATTTTGTGTTTGTTTTTCCTCAATAGTCTCGTTCACGGATGGTTAGGTCGCGCTTGACAATATGCTTCACATTACCTTAATCTTTATTTTTTTGTTATGCCATTTTATTTTCCATTTTGTTATGCATCCAAGCTTTACGTTTTATTTTCCATCTTGTTAGATAAATATACTTGTTTGATCGGAGAATTCGAGGCAAGTGCAATATATTTAGTTCATTTTAGTTCTTTTTCATGATGCTATTTATGAAATATACTTGTATCCTTTTGGTTGTTTTATTTGTCATTAATTCTATGTTTAGGGCAATCAAACTTCAAAATCCCATCTTTGTTCAAAATCCCTTCGTGTTTTGTAGACCATGGATGTACTTGAGCATATGAGGTGGATGTACAATAGAACGAGACCTCGAGTCGAGCTATTAGCTAAATTCGTCAACGGGGTTGAGGGCTTCATAAATTATGTTTGCTCTCGACCACAATTTACACGTGATGGCATGCTTATAAGATGTCCGTGTGTGAGATATGGTTACTTGAAATTCCTTGATGTAGACATAGTGAAGTTACATTTGTTTTAGAAGGGGTTTATGGCTAACTATCACTATTGGACGTGCCATGGGGAATAGTTGTAACACCCCATTTTTTTTGGGCGTGTTATAACTTAGGATTTTGGGAATATAAAAATTTTTTATACCACAATCGCTATCATACATCACACAAATTCCCAAAAACCCTAATTTTCACCTTCTCTGCTTAAAAAACCCAATATTAAATAGCTAAGACAGGTGTTAAAATTTCAAATGCGGAAGCTAGATCGAACCTGATATGGTTCACAACAATAATGCTTTATTTATCATAAAATTGTTCAAGACATCTACAAAATATATTATATGGACATCATCAAGTGATAACTAAACATCTTAAACATATCCAAAATTACATAGGTTCGCACATAAACAAAAATATGCTAATCATGCTACAAACAGTAATTTAAGTTAATTCTTTAGCTACCTCCTTTCCCTTAGAGCCGCTCGTCGAATCTGGAATGTTTGAATATTTTAGGGACATAGTCCAATTAGAAGATGAATCTTCTAGTGAGAAACTCAAAAAAAAAAAAAAATAGTTTATATTGATGCATGATCAGGTATAAAATGTATGAGAAGATAACGAGAACTAGTCCGAAGTGCCTCGTGAACATGTGAACATGTTAGCCTCCTCTAACGAGATCTTTCTCAATGGTGCACGCATAGCGCCTCTCAGGAGGTCCCTAACCATGTCACTTCAGCCCGACCTCATAGTACTCATGCAACCACCACATCCATTGTTCCTTAGACTCACGATTTTCCCCACGAGAGCTTTCTCGATGGCGCACGCATAGCGCCTCTCGGGGGATATCCAACTTTTGCCCTCAGCCAACAACAAATAGGTACAACTGTATGGCCACATGAATTTTATAAATGCAACAGTTAAAAAGCCAACAACATATATTTTCCAGAAAAATATATTTCATGTATACAACATGATTTCACGTAAGAGAATAACAAGAGTCTACGTACAAGAACTTCACAAAATATGTCTCATGTAATAGAAGTCTCTCATAAGAGAATAAAAAATAGGATTTGGAGTATAGGAGTCTCACCTTGTTAGTTTATCTCTTTGACGGTATAATTTCATAGCAAACAGCCTAGGTTTCTGCAGAAAACACGCGTTTTGATAAACCTAACCTCAAATATTTTTACATAGGGTTGAGGGGCATTAAATTAGGGGCATAACTGGAAAATTTAAAGGAAAAAGGACCTCTCACGCACCCTCACACTCCCTGAGAAGGTCGGACACGTGCCTTCACGCGCAGCCACTTCCGGCGCATGTGACTCACGTGCTGCCTAGCAGAATTCGGACAGCTTCGTCCTGTTTTCGTATTTTGGCCATATCTCCCTTGTTTTAACTCCGATTCAACCCCTGTTTGAACCTACGCGACTCTCTCTTCCCCCTATATAGGATTATTAAAAAATAAAATGGACTTATCTCTCTCTTTTGCTGACTGGTTTTGGCAAATTCTGGCCAAGGCTCGTAACTCCGACGAGGCTCATTCTCCCTGGCTTCTCCTTCTATTTCTTCCCGCCTTCTTGCCGAACTTCCTCCTCTCTCTAGAGAAAGCTCCTCCTCTTAGAGTGCCTCAACTCTCAAACTTGCTTGGAATGATTTGAGAACAACCCATGGTGCCTTTTTATAGATTTCTTCAACTAATCACATTATGCCACTTGTCACAATCTAAGCCATGGACTCCAAAGACTCAAAGATATATTTGAATGGCTTTTGAAATCCAAAACTAGAATGGATTTAACTTTTGAAATCCAAGCTAATTCTCTAACTTCTTCCAAATGTCATTTTGGCCCTTATTTCAAGTCCTCAACTTTAATATTTTACCACATAAGCTCTTAATTTTATCCTTATTTCGTTTGGATAATTCTCTAATTACAATTACACCCTCAAACATCAAATTTATCAAGATACTTAAAATCTCAAAATTAATAATTCAAAATTACTCAATATGTACGATTTCCTGAAGCTCCTTACCATCATTCGGCTATCTTAGGCTATAACTTAGCTTAATCGAAAAACCGTCTCTGATTTAATTTCTTTCAGCGACATAAATCTCGCCTTGAGACGCTCGTAAAAAATATACCTTTATCCTTAGGTATCTAAGCTCTAGGGCATGAAGGATCATCACGAGGATATATAGCATGCAACGGAAGCATTTTTAAACAAAAACTTTCCTCGTATTGATTAGAATCTAGGAAACTTACTTTTCCTTTGGATTACCGGACGGAATGAAGCGACAGGCGGAGGATGGGCGGGAGCTTCTTCTCGTGGTGGAGACGACGGCTGTCCTGCAATCCTTCGGCTCCTTCGCATCAGAACTTGAAGGTTCTCTTTTGATCTTCCAAGGTATGACTCAAAACTCGTGGCCTCTCTTTTGGTGAAAAAGAGTAAAAAAAAACCTTAGATGAAAAACAACCAAAGAGAGAATATATATAGGGAGAACCCTAGGGTTAAAACCCTAGTGGGCCAAGTTCATTTAATTAATTTTCTAATTGGGTTAGCCCAATTAATTAATTAAAAAACTAATGAACTATTATCTTATTCTAGCCCAATTAATTATGGACCATTCTGAATAAAATAATTCTCTCTCAATGTAATTCACCCAACAAGCCAAATGTATTAAGTAATACATGAGTTATATCGAGCTACCCCGGGGACCAAAAGACAAATTATTCACGGCTACTAAAATGACCAAAATATCCCTGCTACCTAGTAGCTATATTTTGTCATTCTAAGTGTTCCAACTATCACCATATGGTAACACTGACCCCACGAATAATTTTGCATATGCAATGTCTTTGACCTACTAGTGTAATGACGAAAATACCCCTCTGCGTAACACCCATCATTTAGAAAGGAATAATGTACTAACACCTCTCTAAATGATTTCTACCATCCTTAGATCACTAGTCCAATAATCCGTGACTACTCAAATGTACTTGCTTATCACTGGGAGCTACCCAGAAGCACACACTCTTAAGTCACGTTCCCAAGGCCCTGGATTATTTGATTATTCTTGGACAATCACAAGGGGGTGAATCACAGAAACTATCTTGTATTAGTATGTCTTAGCTAATTAGAAACCATACTCCCAACTCAAAAGGTTATTGATCTTTGATAGACCTCACCTACAGTGAATCTAAGAATATAGCTCTAGGTTCACTAGACCACCAACTAATACTCAAGTATTAGAGTACTCGTCCACGTAGTAGTAGTGATAGACTAGCTCCATGATAATTAGTACTTTGTCATTAGCTTCTATCACAGGTCCACTCTACGCATTCCAAATGCGCTTGTACAATTAGAGTAAACGGACTGTTTACTGGCTAAGGCAAGCCATCCTCCATTAGGATCTATTGCACAATGATCTTATCATGATAGAATGCCCAGTTCTATCAAAAGATCAAGAGTAATATTTTCTTGCTTATTAAGTACCCATGATTCATGCCTTACTGTGAAGAACGACCCATCACATGAATCACTTACTTAATAGCATGGACACTTTTCCGACAATTAAATGCAAATAATATATGTGCCATAAACTGACTAAAAGAAACATCATTACCATAAATTAAACAAAACGTGTCTTTAGGGCATACATTTCCAATAGGGCACTCCCTGTGACTGATTTGGTCACTTGTTGCCCTTTCAAGCCCATTTTTGGTATTTTAAACTCAATTAAAATACGTGGCAACCTTACGAAAATATGGGGTATTACAAGAGTCACCCACCATACAACTAGAAGTTCAACCAATAACTCATTAAAATGACACACAATAGAGTTACATTGAGAATCTAGACCAATATCAGTCAATGGTTATGGATGTAGCAGGTCCCTTATTTGGAGCCAATCTTCATGAAGACGAACAAGAAGAGAAACCTAATGCTAGTGCTCAAGGATTCTATGAAATGTTGGCAGTTGCACAAGCACCCTTGTGGGAGGGTTGTTCGACTAATTTAGAGTTGTTAGCATCAGTTAGGCTACTTAGCATTAAGTCTGATTAAACATGCCTCAATAATGTTACAATGAGGTGGTTCAACTTATGAAGGATATAATGCCTAGAGAAAATCTAATGCCATCAAACTTTTATAGAACAAAAATGATGGTTTCAAAGCTAGGCCTTGGTTACCAAAAGATTGACTGTTGTATTAATGGGTGCATGTTATACTATAAGGACAATGGTTATAAGCAACAGTGCACGCTTTGTCATGCTTCACAATATGTTCGTAAGGCAAGTCACAAGGGGTATAAGGATATTGCTAGAAAGTAGATGTGGTATTTGCCTTTGACACCAAGACTTCAAAGGCTATTTGAATCAAATGCTATGGCTGCTGAGATGAGTGGCACGATGAAAACCCTTGAGAGTTCAGTGTACATTCCCACCCATTCGATGGAGAAGCATGGAAGCACTTTGATTGAATGCACACTCATTTTGCACGTGATCCACGCAATGGGTTCTCCCCATATGACCCATCAGGTGGAACATATTCATGCTGACCTATAATAATCACCCCTTTCAATCTCCCCATGTCGATGTGCATGAGACATGAGTATATGTTCTTGACACTAATTATCCCTGGGTCGAACAATCCGAAGAGTAAGATCGATGTGTTCCTACAACCTCTCATAGATGAGTTGAATATGCTTTGGGATGTTGGTGTGACGACGTATGATATCTCATTGAAAAAAAAAATTCAAATGAGGGTTGCACTTATGTGGACCATAAATGACTTTCCCGCATATGGGATGCTACCGGGTTGGATGACTGCAGGCAAGTTAGTTTGTCTATACTGCATGGAAAAATCAAAGGCATTTACAGTTAAACATGGTCGGAAGACCTCATTCTTTGACTATCACCAAATGTTTTTTTCCCTTAAATCACTAATTTTGAAGAAATCGAGATGCATTTGTAAAGAATAAGGTTAACAAATCACTACCTCCCAGGCGATTAAGTGGAGATGAAGTTTGGGAGAGAGAGTTAAAAACTTGCCGAAAACAACTGACACAGGCCCTATGCGCCTACCGGGTTATGGAATTGATCACAACTGGACAAGGCAAAGCATTTTTTAGGAGCTACCATATTGGAAAACAAATCTAATTCACCATAATCTAGATGTAATGCACATAGAAAAGAATGTGTTTGATAATGTGTTTAATACTGTTATGGATGTCAAGGGTAAGACCAATGATAATGCAAAGGCAAGAATGGATTTAAAAGAATATTGTAGACGTAGGAAGCTAGAGCTAGTGGACAGAGGTAATGGTAAGCTCCTCAAACCCAAGGCACAATACACCCTTAACGTAGAACAAAAGAGAGCTATTTGTGAATGGGTTAAACAATTAAGGCTTCCAAATGGGTATTCCTCAAATTTGGCTCGGTGTGTGGACATTCAAAATGCTAAATTGCACGGGATGAAAAGCCATGACTACCATGTTTTCATGGAACGTCTTATCCCAATTGCATTGAGGGCATTGTTAGACCCTATATGGAATCCCTTGCAGAGCTTAGCCAATTCTTTAGGGAGATTTATTCATCAACTCTAAGGCTTAATAAGGTGGAAACGTTAGAGGAGAACATTAAGGTAACCTTGTGCAAACTAGAGCGAATATTCCCACCTGGTTTCTTCAATTCAATGGTGCATCTTCCCATGCATTTAGCTTAGGAGGCACGTGTTGGTGGACCAGTGCAATACATTTAGATGTATCCCTTTGAGAGGTAACAATAATGATAGTATTTCTCACACTAGTACTAGTATATGTTTTTACTTCTCTCTTTGGTGTTTTATTTTTCCTTTTAAACCCTCAGGTTCTTACACACGTTGAAGAGGAAGGTAAAAAATAAGGCTCGAGTGAAAGGATCCATTTGCTAGGCTTACCTCGTAGAAGAAATGTCCATATTTTGTAGCCATTATTTTGGTGCTGATGTACAATCAAGGTAGACACAAGCACCACGAAATGATGATGGCGCCAAGGTACAATCGGATATAGATACATTTTCTATCTTTAATCAGCTAGGACCCCCAGCTGGCAAACATCGCGAACGTATGCTAACTGATTAAGAACTTCATCGTGTGACACTCTACGTTCTCTTAAATTTTGATGAGGTCCAACCTTACTTGAAGTACGTTATAACATATCTCCACGATTGTTCAATGATCATGATTTAATTGAGATTTAGTATATGAACTTGGTTTCTCTTAATGTTGCAGTACATATGTAGAAAATATAAGAGCTCTTGCACCACACATGGATTCCAAAGAAGTTGATAAAAGGATTGAGTCTAAGTTTCCAAGATGGTTCAATGACTATGTAGGTCCCTTTCAATTACTAAAAATAAGTGCATTATTAGATCAAATTCTACGTTTGTGAATAATGTAATTTGTTTATTAACATGTATTATGTTTAAAACAAAATATGAGTAAGTGCTTGATCCAACTAATGAGACACACGATCAACAAATACGTGACATCTCATGGGGACTCTTGAGGATGGTGTAAACATGGCATACTTATTTTGTAAATTGCTATAAGTTTCAAACAGATTTGTGGAGTGAAGGCAAGTCCACAGAAAATTGTGGAGTTTGTACTAGTGGTTCTATCTATGGACAACCAGAAGATGACTATTATGGGATACTCAAGGAGGTTATCCAATTGGAGTACCTTGGGTTACCACTTAAAAACTTGGTGTTGTTCAATTCTGAGTGGTTTGATCCGACTCCAGGGCAGGGGACCAGTATAAAAAAACAATACGAAATAGTTAAGATTCGGTCTACTAGAAGGTACAATCAATATGATCCTTTTATACTTGCCTCCCAAGCGCACCAAGTATACTATGCCCCATATCTATGTTGACAACGTAATTTGGTGGATTGGTGGGTAGTTATTTGAACCAAGGCAATGAGTATGGTTGATGCCCCAACTTTTGAACAAATAGTGCATGTTTATCAGGAAGATGAGGACGTGCTGTTATAACCTACTGTAGTTGAAGATGAACAACTCGATAACCTACAAGATAATGTTGAGGCTGAAGAAGTTGAAGAGTACTCCATTAATGACACTTTTGTGGTTGAGGATGGGGAGCCTGATAATGAAGAAGAAGATGAGGATGCAGATACAAGTGAAGAGGAAGATGAGGAGGAGGATATGAATGAAGAAGATGATGAGGATGATATAAATGAAGAAGATGACGAGAATGATATATAAGAAGAAGATAACGAGGAGGATACATTTGAATAATGCACGTTTTGTTAGAATTTTGGTGGAGTGGAATGTCACTCCATGTTCCCTATTTGCAGCCTCATTCAAGTCTTCATTTGGCATGCATATTTCATATATAAATTTTGTTTACTTTGCTAATTAACACTCTTTTGTGCAATAATGTAGTGACACATTAACATATCCTAAATTCATTGTTCTTGGGACTAATTCTACTTTTATTTATCTTGCCATTTTGGCTTCTTCCTGGGTTGTAACTCTGATTAATACTTTATTTTCATTGTGAGATGTATGTCTTTTTTTCTGTAAGTGATAGGTATGTCTCCAGTGAGTGATGAAAATTTTATCACTCCCTCCGCGTGGTAGGTGATCACTCGGATTTATTTATTTTTGTTGGTTAATATGCGCGCGCGCGCGCACACACACACACATATAACTCTATTGTGTGAAAATAGTATCATGAAACACTATTGATCATTTATATTTAACTAATGCACTCGAAATGTGCCCGCCCTGATATAGTGAATTGTTATGCAATGTAGGCACAATTAACACAATGGATGTAAATTCCTAGAACCATACCTCATTTAAGTGTTATTTGAAACTAAGGATTTGTAGGGGTACGTTTGAAAAATAAAAACAAAAAATATTATATACAACTCACCGGTTTTAATGTACCAATTAAACCTATTTCGGGTTGTTTTGTCCAATTAAACCCATTCCGGGTTGTTTTGTCCAATTAAACCCGGGAACGCTTTTGATCCGAATAATCATATTTTTCATTTTTAGATTATATTTTTTAAGGGTTGGGGGGATCCCAACCACTAAAGAGTCACACAATCAAATTATTGTTTAAGCATTACCGATATTAATAGCCTTACCGGGTTTAAATAGCCAATTAAACCCGTAACGGGTTTAATTAGCACATTAAACCCGGTAAGGCTATTGAGCTTAGTAATCATATTTTATTTAATATTATTTTATATGATCATATAACGAAAGAAGACTTAATCGTGTTTTGGAAATGATTTTTTTTTGACACATTTAACTATTATGCTAAATGTAAATTATTGTATGCTTTGTGTCGTAGGATATGTCAGGTGGTAGACCTTATAAGCGAGGTGGTCGTGGCCAATATAAGGGGCATTTCTCCCTCGGTACGTTAGTTGGCTGAGGGAGAAGCGGTGATGAGGGCCGCGTAAGAAAATATTGGCCACGTTCCCCCATCTTTTGCCAATTCATTCATTTGCAATGCATGTACCCTCACCCCAAGAAAATATCTTTGTAAAGGATGCTTTTTTGGGTGATGCTGTATTGAATATTGGCCAAACCACCACCAACACCCAACATACGTCTACCTCTTTAGGAGGTGTACCATCAACCCCCACACCAACGTCTACATCTTCACATGTACAGCTTGTAATACCCAAGGATTTTCAAAGGGATCAAGAGTAATTTATCTTGGGGGTAAAAATGTAATTTGTAGATAAATTGAGGTTATAGGGTAATTTCGATACAGATATGAGCGGCCGAATCAACTATAGGGAGTACCTTGGAGCTGAGATGTCTAAGAAAATCAATTTGATATTAACGAGTATTTTGAGGCATGATTTATGGCATCAGAAGAAATTTAATTAGAAACAATTTTTGGTACAGCTAAAATACAGTTGCGATTTAGGATAAGAAACTGAATAATTGTAGAGGACTTCCGGGAAGTCAAAGAAACCTTGGGGAGGTTCATATTCGGCATATAGACCTTTCAGCAGTTTAAGGAAGAAACAAAAGGGTTTATGGCCAAAATGAAGATTCGGGCTTAAGTGCAATTTCCCAAAATTATCAGAGGGAGGTCGAAATAATGTTTTTTTAGAATCTTCAGGAATGAAATGGAATTTTTAGGACTTGAGGGTCTCAATGGAAATTATGGAAAGTTGAGGGGCTTTGTGTAAAAGGGCCAAAGTGTGAAAGCCAAATCAGGAGGGGCCAAAGTGCAAAAAGCTCAAAGATTTGGCAATAGGAAACCGACCCATAGCTTTGCTGGTCACCAATAGCCGATTTTGGCCATAGGGAACCACGAGGGTTGGTCGGGGATGCGTTTGGGTTAAATCTTGGCTGACAACAGCCACGAGGGTGGTCGGATATTGACAAAAACCAATCAAAAATTTGGCCATTTTTATCAAAGCTCTACAAGTGGCATTTGTGGTCGGATAAGACTACTTCCAGGTCAACCTAGGGGAGGTAGAGAGGTCTAAGGGGTCGATTTGAGCAGCCTAGAGCGTTTGGAAGCTTGAGGTTGCCTATAAATAAAGATGATCGAATGCTTTAAAAACATTAAACTCTCAGATCAGAGAGTTTGAGCAAAAATTGAAGGAAATGGATAAGGGGATTTTGTTCCCCAAGTCCAGAGGATCATTCCTATGAAATTTGAACAATTTTCATTGAGAGATGAAGGAGATATGGAGCTTCGCCAGAAAATTAAGCTTCACTGGAAAATCAAGTTAAGCAATCAAACAATGGCTCTAATCGACCAATTTGAAGCTATTATCCTGTAGAAGATGAAGTGAGGAAGGCGTAGGTTCAAATGGGGAGCAAAACAAAGTTTAAACGAATGAGAAAAGGTAAAAAAACTAGGGCTATTCGGAATCTGCCCAAGGAATATGACCGACGCCTGTAGTGCACGCGCTAACCAGGCCCCATAAGTGGGGGTGCATGGAGGAACAAAAAAGGGCGCATGGGGGCATGTTCCATGCTAAAAAAATTTGAAAAATCCCAAAAAATCAAGAAAAATAAGTTAAGGGGGGTTCGTGTTCAAAGTTTTGATGTTTACCTTCCTAGTTTCTCGGTTTCCCAACGACTAGCCTCGTTTTGCATGCAAACAAAGCTTCGAGGTAAGTTTTGGAATTTTCTTTTGAAGTTCTTAGAATATCATGAATTGTTGTGGAAAAATATTGGAGAAAATAGTTAAAGAGGTATTTATTTGAATTTTAGAGAGGAAAATGGGAGAAAAATAGACAAAATCATGAAAAAATTAGGAAAAATAGATATTTATCTTCCTTTGAAATAAATATGGTGTCTAAGGATCATTTTGGCTCAAGATTAAGCAATTTCTATGTTTGGCACAAAAATCAAGGCGATGCACGTTTTTTGAGGTGTTTTGAACTTAGCGCAAAAGGTAAGTGGTTCAACCCAAAACCAATTTTATGCAAATGATTCTATCATATTGACATGTTATGTTAAGTTACGCATCATGTATAGTGCATTTACATGTATTGATGATGAATTATGCTTAAGTTCACGATGATATTATTGATCATGCCACGCATAGGGGTTTGGGATTATGGATTGGCACTACTACTCTGCCAAGGGTGCACTCATACACCTCGGCCTAGTAAGGAGGCTGTTAAAATGGAGAGTATCAATTGGGTGCAGTCGACTCAAATGAAAGGAATGATGTTATGTTGCATTTTGCATTCATGCACGAAATATGTTTATGTACCCTTACTTAGATGATTCATCATCTAACTTGGGCTTTGCCCTTAGAATATTCAAATGTTCCAGATGGAGATTGTAGCAGAAACGAGGATGAATGAGGCATGATATGACACTTAATAAAATGCAAGATGAAATGATTGAATGTTATGTAGCCCACGTGTTTAAGTTTTGCTACTTCGAAATCTGAACGTTTTGAGGAATGATGATGTACAACCTTATTTAAGGTTAATGATACAGTTAAGGTTCAAGGCACGTGATGACGTGGCCGATGGATTCTACATGTAGATCCGATGTTCTGCTTATTTATGAAAATTTGGTTACGTGATGTTAGGTTTCAAGTCATGTTGAAAAACTTATGCTCTATTAATGAATAGTCTTGTGTTATGGATTATGTCTGAAGCGATCATGTATTATTAATATGGTTCGATTCATGCTTCTGCTATTGGTGAATACCTAGCTTAGCATTTATGATTTATGATGCTAGGTAGGTAAATGGAAAGTTTGAGAATTAATAGGATGTTGAGATTGTTCTTAAGGAAAAAAATATATCCCAAATTTCTTAAGTTTATAATATGTCTGAGAAAGTGGGGTGTTACACAGCTGCCCACACCAGCATTTACAGACACATGTTAAGTGATCACGCCTAGGGGTACAGACTCATATGTATTTCTTGTTTCATAAACATGCATAATCCTCTCTTACATATTAGGAAAGGGTTTAATAGCGGTGTATGTGTATTTATTTATGCGTATTACTAATTGTTGTGTGTCATAATAGGTTTAGCAATCCTTAATGTGTTCGTGAAATTACAAAAATAACTAAGAAAAAGTTTGATTGTCCGACTTACTCATTTGCTAAAATGGACCCAACTCTAAAGGAGTTATGGTTTGGAGAGTTTAAGGTACTGTGATCAAGTTCTACTTATAAATTTTTCTACATTTTCAATTTTATCATGGCACTACATTTTCTATTTTATCATAGTTGCTACCACCATAACCATAAATTTGCAGAAACTGTACACATGGGATTCGAAAGATGAATATGAAATTCATAGTCGTTTCAATAAAAAAGCAAGTGAACAATTAAAAGATATGTTGGTTGTCATGAGAAGGGATCAAAATAAGAAGCCAGATTGGATTGGTGTAGATATCTTCAAAGAAATGAAAAAAATTTGGAGCACCGAAACTTATAAAGCAAAATGTGAAAAACCTAAGAAAAATAGAAGTTTTGAAGTTGGAGGAAATGTTCACCCTTGTGGTTCCATACCCTTATCTGAGCACAAGGATAGATATGTATAATCACAAAACCTATTTTTTTTTCCTTTATTCATTTCACTTAATTATTTTTCTATATAAATATAGTTGTGTGAATGACTTTTTTCATTGTGGATTAAAGAACATGGTGTCGAGCCTACTATATCTCATTTATTTGTGATGACCCACAAAAAAAAGGGCACATCAGAATTTATTGATAAAAGATCAAAAACTACATATGTATGTACACATTACTTATCTTGTTGCAATTTTAATATTTATGAAATTGGCTTTCCTACCAATTACTCATTAGCTAACAACAACTTTTGCAAGATGAATTTTAGGCATTGCAGCAAGCAGCTTCATTTCAAGCACATGAGGAGGGCCAAGTAAAAGAGGATGGAAGTAATGGTGCCCAACACACATAGCCAACTATTGATGATAACAGTCTTTGGGTGCAGGCTGTTGGAGGTAGAAAAAAGGGTCATGTATATGGCATGGGTTCAAAAGCTCATGTTATCCCCTCTCGGTCTATAGGGCCACCGTCGCCGCTGCCGCTGCCAACGACCCATGCAGATATGACTCAATTGCGTAATGAGGTGTCTATGATGGTGCATGCTGCTATAGGGGGCGCCATATATAATGTCGTAAAGACCATTGTTCAACGTGTGTTGCAGTGTATGTGAGATGCAGGATATGGATCAAGTGCTGCTGCTACACCTCCACAATAGTCATACCAGGAACATTCAGATATGTCTTTTGTTAGATATGAACTTGTGTTTAGAAAACCATGCATATTTTTGGCATAATGTTCTTGTAGTTAATGATGAATATTAATGAAAGTGTTATTTTGATTTATTCATAAAATTTTAATAGTTTACCATATCAGTTTTTAATATGAATTTTTTAAAAAATAAATATAATTTTTTAAAATTTAATTGCACAATTAAACCCTAGGTTTAATTGTGCAATTAAACCTGAGCTAGGTTGAATTGCCCAATTAAACCCGAGACTGGTTAAATTGCCAAATTGAACCTGGTTCACCTTTAAATGTACAATATTTTTCGATAGATTTGCGATGAATTTTCGGTCGGTAACATTTCTAACTATTTATCTCTTTTAAAAATTGACTAATTAATTAGAGATTGAAAATTCGATGGTAATTTCAGTCGCAAAATACTACCAAGATATATCAGTCACTAATTTGGTATTAAATGGATTTTATTAATTTAGTGACGAAAATATAATCCATCGCTAACTCAGTCGGTATTTTTGCGACCGACATGGTATTCCATTGGTAAAAATTACCGACGAGCTATTTTCTGACCGACACATTCAGTCAAAAAATCTGTCGCAAATGAGATTTTTTCTTGTAGTGATAAATATATTAGTAGATGGATCTTTGTAAAAAACCATTTAATTAAGGACTCTAAACTAAATGGGTGCTCCCACTAAATTTTTCGAATCCTGCATTTCCGAACCAAAAAATTGATCCTTCAGAATGATCCAATAACAGGTGTGAATTCTCTTTCATATGAATATCCCTCATATTTTAGTTTTTGAAGTACTCACATAATTGAGTAGGCAACACTTGACTCCACATCACATGTGGAGCTCGATCTAATCCACCCTAAATATCACATTTTAGTTTCTGACCTGATGGACTAGTTAGTGATTGATGCTCAAAAACGTTAAAATTTTATTATATTTTCATCCCTATTTTGACCTTGAAATTGGATTTAATTGAGTATTTATATGCCTTTCATGGTTATATGTTAATTTCTCAAATATATATAATAATAATAATATAAAAATAAATATAATATATATAAATATAATACATATATATATTCAATACATATATGTGCCATGCTATATAAATATATATATATATATACTATGATACAATTGCATGCATAACACATATATATAATACAATAACATATGTTCATAGATGTAGCATGCGTGGATTTGGAGGCTCATCAAAGTCCAAAGCAAAGGAAGGCCCACGTGTGCAATTATAGACCCAGCCACTCATTGTTTTAAGTGCCAGCCGCAACCCAATTCATGATTAATTAAAGCCCAATTGCAATTGAAGAATTAAAGAAGCCCAGCTTGTGGAATAGTAGACGCACAACAACTTCAACACGCGATATTTTGTCAGATCACGCGCAAATGAACGTGGTGGCATGCAGCATAATTTCTTCTTTGACGAGGGCCATTTGTAGAATATATACATACATATATCCATCGTCGACTGCAGAAAAAAGGAGACCCCCATCCGCCATTTCTACAAGAATAAGGGGGTGACCAGCACTGTTCTTCTTGTTTTTCTTTGATTTGTTCTTTTTGTTTTCATTCAATGCACTATTTTGTTCTTTTCATTCTGTTATTCCAATACACTGTTCTATTTCATTTTAGTTATTTGCATTTACATTTTTGCTCACACATTTACATTCTGCAACTTTAATTTCTTGCACTTTAATTTCAGTCATTTAAATACTGTAAGATAACCTTTGTTTCCTTATTGAATAATGGAGATGTGTGGCTAAGCTTAAACTTGGGCCAAGGCAAGGACTATGTCCAGTGCCACTACTTGCCCAAGAGAGCCGAACTCCTAATGAATTAACAGTAGGTTGATTTTAATTTAGCAATGTGTAAATTGAATCTATGGGCTTGGATTAAAGCATGATCCTAAATTAGTGTCTCCATGCCATGTATGGAGGTTACTTAAATTGAAAATGTTTTCATACCCAAACTCATTTGATTAATCTAAATTATTGATCTCTGTTCATTAATTGCAATCCATTTTATGGTAATTACTTAATCTAGACTCTCTCATGCCATGTATGGAGAGTGGTTAACTTAGAATTATCATTATCTTGAGTTGTGATTATTGACAAATCTCAAGGTATGTTAAGTGTATTTTCATTTATGATAGTTGCTTAATCCATACTTTCTCATGCCATGTATGGAAAGTGCTTAACTTAGAGCTATCATCATTTTGGAATATAGTTAACTGCATAGCCTCAATTTTGATATCTCTTAGTTAACTCAGTGGGCTGGCAGATAAATTGGTTTGTCCCAAGATTGCCTTCCATACACAAACATCATCTTTTTAATCTTGAAAAATAAATCGTTCAGCTGAATTGGTCTGACAAACCCGTTCAGCGCATAAAAATCTTTCGCCGCATTTCATTTCCGTTTTGATCTCCCAATGAATTGACCTAGACTTACCCAGAAAATTAAATTGTGCAACAGCGCACACTGGCAAGTATAAATGCCTTGTGCCTACATGTTTGTTTCTTCTTTGTTTATTTTGAATGTGTTTGTTTGAAATAAATGGCACAAGGTTAAGCGTAGCCAATTTTTGGCGCCATTGCCGAGGAGATCGGTGACTGAATTAGTGCTGCAAAAAAGAAAAAAAAACATATCGGAGTTTAGTTTCTTTTGTTTTTGTTGTTGTTATTAATACATGAGACATAGGTTAGGTAAGATTCATTTTTAGAATTCTTATCTACATTTTCACGTTCATATTTAATTATGTCTTAGTATCTTGATTACATGTCTGTGTTTGGAAATTCTTTTGGTTATCATGATCCCATTGAGCAAACTGTTTCCAAACCCTTTAAGGATTACCTGAACCTTCCTAGGCAACCAACTCCATCCTACACCACACTTCCTGTTGTTCACCATGATTTTAATGACAACCCTAGTGCGACATTAGATTATTTAACCCGGAAGGTGGAGTGGTTGGAGTATCAAAATTTTCAAAATGTAAGTGAGGTTAGATGCTCGGTGTGCAACTCTTCAAATCATTAAATAGATGATTGTCCTACCATACTTGTTCTTAAGAAATTTTTGAATAGGCAACCATCTGATTTTCAGACATACCACAGTGAGGAGAGGTTTTCTTTTAACCATTTGAATCTTTCATGCAACAATGACTCTATGTTCCAATCTCATGAACCTTTTCCTCCATCACCTCATCAATTTGAGTTAGAGTAAGGGTTTACATCCAGCGAGTATCACCCTCAAGATGAGCAATTTTTAGAGGATACCTTTCAAAAATTCATGGAAGGTCAAATGAGCTTTAATGAGCATGTGGCTGAATTTCAAGACCAAACCACTAGAGTCATAGGTGACATTCTTGATCAGTTGACCTTGTTAACAGAGACCTTGAGCATGAGTGATCCTGGTGAGTTTCCAACCCAACCTAATCAAGATTCTATAGGTCAATGTGTTAGGGAGGAACTTTCATCCAGTGATACCATTGTAGAAGAAGAAGTCCGGGAGGAGGATGAGGATATGATCCAAAAGTTGAAATGTCAAGATGTCATAGGTTTATCCATATTTGAGCCCAACTTTCTGATCTTTAGTTTGGTTTACATAGGGGATCAAATTAAGCTAGACATGTGTGAGGAGTTTGTGCAAATTAATATGCCACATTTTGATGTAATAGATCCAACACCTCTGAATGACACATTTTCAAAAGATGGTCGTGCTTTTATAAGAAAAATCCAATTGCATCATTTTGAAAATAATGTTATAAGTGGTTTAAGGCATGCAATCATTGTTGTGATTCAAAGTGCAACCACTTATTTGATGCTTAACTGGAAGAAGAGGAAAAAGAAATAGAAAAATAATAATATGAATAAAAGACTATTAGTTCTGCCTTCATGTAGTTGTTTTTGATTTTGAATGTTTTTTTTTTTTTTTGTTAGAGAGTTCTTTTGTAAGTTTGGCATTCCTCTTTAACATTCACTAGTTTAGTTCAGTTTTTGGAAATCCACAATGAGCATATGGATCTTTTCTGCATTGAAGACACCAGGTACTCCTAATCTGAACTTTTTATTATGTCTAAGGATATTTCACCATCCAGGTATTCCTAATTTTTATGTATTATTGTATTTAAGAACAATACACAATTCAAATTGGGGGGTGAGGTATAATTGATTCATGCTTAATTGTGGTTGTTTGTTTAATTTATTTTTGATAAAAAAAAATATTTGCCAGTGTTTGATGTGTTTATTTTTCTTATTATTATGTGGCTTTGTTAATTAGGTTTTAGCAGTTCTAATTCTTTTGAAAAAAAAAAAAAATTGAGCTCTGCAACATTCGAATGAACTCTAGCACATTTGAATGACCCATAAGTCCTCAGTGCGCATTTTGCCAAAACCATTTGAATGTTCTCAAAGTCATTCGAATGTCTATGAAATTCATTCGAATGTCAGCACTGTTGCATTCGAATGACCAGCTAAATCCCTTCACAAATGAGATTACTGTTTAAAATTCATTCGAATGAATTTTGCTTACATTCGAATGAGGTGTCCATTTCTTGAAAATCCCTCAGCGCACAGTCGAATAACCTTTCAGCCATTCAAATATCCTTTCAGTCATTCGAATGATGCGCTGTTGCATTCGAATGCCTTTTACAAAATTTCAAAAAATCGAACCCCAGTGTCAAATTCATTCGGTTAAATTTCCTTCATATTCAAATGCCTCGACTAGCATTCGGATGAATTTGCGATAGTTTCTGTCAAAAAAAGATAAAATAAATTTTGCGACCCTATTTCATGTTTACCCATGAGCATGCTTGACTTTATTTTGGTTTTGTTTAATTGTGTGGTCATGTAATTTTAAAAACTATATACTAATAATAATTAAAAAAAATAGTTTTTATTTTGTTTCTGTTTTAGTGTCACAACGTGAGTGGTTAATTTTGTTTGTCTTCGTGTCTTTTGTTTTTGTGTGTTTTTTTTTAAAACAATTAATAAATGAAAAATGAACTTGGATGATCTCTAGTAAGTTAAAAAAAAACAAAATAATAATAAAATATACATTTATATAAAATTTGTTTTTCTTTTTGACTAGGCATAAATTCTTTTTTAACTATACTGAAAATAAAAATAAAAATAAAAATTATAAATGAAAGATAAAAATGAAAATGAGAATAATCACTGTTATTAGGATAGCCGTGATTCAAAAAAAAAACAAAAAACAAAAAAAAAAAATTGAATGCAAGATTTTGTTTATGTTATAAAAACATTGGAATGCAAGTTTTTGTTTGTGTGTTTTTGTTTCTATTTGGGTTCTATTAGTGTTACATAATAATAAAGAAAAGAAAAAAAAATGGTTTCCGTTTTGTTTTAGTGTCTCAATTTGAGTGTTTAATTTTATTTGTTTGTGTGTTTTTTTATTTGTGTTATATAAAAAAAAAATTGCTAACATTTGAATGTGTGCTTAGTTATTTGAATGTCTTGGAAGTCATTCGAATGACTCAAGGAAAACAAGAAGAAAATGTACAGAAAAAGAAAATTCATTCGAATGAGGAATAAGGACATTCAAATGTTCATGAAATTCATTCGAATGTGTTACTAATACATTTGAATGACCTGTACAAATCCTTCACAAATTCAGTTACTGTTTAAAATTCATTCGAATAAATTTTGTTCTCATTCGAATAATAAACCTAAAAATATATATATATATTAAATAAAAAATATATATTCAAAAATAAAAAAAGAAAAGCAAATTCATTTGAATGTTGCTCCTATTTTTTGGTAAGTAAAAGAAAAAATAATAATAATAATATAAAAAATTAATTTCTTTTTTTAGCAAATGCATTCAAATGTTGTCCCTAGTATTTGAATGCATCTCTTAAAATAAAAAAGAAAAAAAATTAAATATAATATTAAAAAAAAAAACACATTTGAATGATATTAGTGTTTCATTTGAATGGCTTGTACAATCTCTTCACAAATTGAGTTCCTATTTGAAATTCATTCGAATGAATTTCGCACTCATTCAAATGATCTTAAAAATTAAAAAATAATAAATAAATTAAGATAATAATAAAATATAAAAAATAATAAATAATAAATAAAAAAATTTGATCAAATGCCTTTGAATGTTGTCTCAGCACCATTGGAATGCATCACTTAAAAGTAAAAAAATTAAAAAAAAAAATTAAGAAAATTATTAAAAAAATTTAAAAATATCAATTTGAATGTTATTCATGTAACATTCAAATGAATTACTTAAAAAAAATTAAATATATATTTTTTAAAAAATATTAATAATTTAAAAAAATTAACAAATGCATTCGAATGTTGTTCCCAATAGCATTCGAATGAATCACTTAAAAAATTAGAAAATAAATAATTTTGTTTTTAAAAAAACATAAAAGAAATGAAGAATCAATTCGGATGAGCTTTCTGTAGCATTTGAATGCATCAATAAAAAATAAAAATTAAAAAAATATTTAAAAAATTAAAAATTAAAAAATAATAAAAAGAAAGAGAAAAAAAAAATTTGGGATTCTTTTGCTCCTTTTTACTCTTACAATTGTTCTGCATATGTATATATTTTTCGTTTGAGAATTAATATGCTTTCATTGATCCTTATTCTATCGTATTAGATTTTTATGCTGTTAGCCAATTTGAGTTTGCAATTTGAGGCATGAGTGTGATGATTTCTTATTTGAACCCATAAATGTATAGGATTTAGAATGAGTGATTTGTATGCATAGATTGTTCTTTGATTGAAAATTTGTCTGTCGAGTATGAAATCTATTGAAATAGTAATTAATTGGTTAATGCACTGCATGATTCCTCAATTAAAGTAGATATTGTTACCTAATGTAAGCATTTAGGCCCATGTACTATTTTTTTCTAAGTGAATAAACACTTACTCTAGTTGCAGTTTTCCTTGCCTCTCATGTTTTTTCAATAGCTTCATTACATTACTTTGCTTTGAATGCCAAAAATGTCAATGGAAGAATTAAACTAGTTTCAATTTCTAAAATTTGCTGATTGAGTGGAAGTGTGTTAATAGGATATGACACTGAAATTCTTTTATTGAAAAATTTGAGCCTGTTAACCTATTTCTTTTTTCTGTTATTTTCTCTTATTAGTCCCATTGAGCCAATTAAATTACTATTTTTTCATTTATCCCTACCTAACCCGTTAAACGTGTAAATATTTGCCTTACCTAATGTGCTCTGGAAATAGTTTATCTTAGTACTGAAAATTGAAAAAAAAAATGATGAAAAAAAAAAAACTTGCAGCCATTCAATAAAAAATGATGAGAAGATGTATGCTTTCATTGTGTTGATTCATTTTTTTGTCAAATTCAAATTCAAAAAAAAAAAAAAAAGAAAGAAAAAAAAATGAAAATGAGACTACTTAAATAGAATTATTTCCTCAGATACATTTTTTTGAATCCTTTATCCTTTCTTTGTTAACCCATTTACCCCTAAACCCTGTTACAATCTTTATGCAATCCCTCTACATCCTATGACACATGGAAGCTTGGAATTTGAATTTTAGAGTTAAAATTTTGTTTAATATCTGAAGTTGTGCATTTATGTATTATTCCGATCATGAAGCAATGTCAAAATCCCTTTTCTTTCATATAAATCCATTTTTCATTTTAATATGATACTAATTTGAATTTGTTTTGCATTTACTCTTATTACGGTGCATCCCTGAGAGTAGCCGTGATGGATCATTTTTTTTTTTTAAGTGTACACCTGAGAGAGTTTGAAGTCAAAGCTTAGAGGTTATAATGTGGGTGTGCTAATTTATTTGATTGTTTTTTCTATGATTGAGTGTCTCATGACGAAAATCTGACAAAGAATGGTCAATTGCGTGTTAGAGTAGCTTATTCTTGTTTTATACATTTTGGTTTCAGATTTGAAATTTAAACATTAATGTTGATGTTGTGAATGAAAATTGGCCAGTATAAAATTCGATTGCTATGGGACTAGCAATGTTTAACTTGGGGGGTGTGATTAATGCTCAAAAATGTTAATTTTTTTTTTTTTATATTTTCACTCCTATTTTGACCTTGAAATTGGATTTAATTGAATATTTATATGCCTTTCATGGTTATATGTTAATTTCTCAAATATATATAATAATAATAATAATAATAATAATATAAAAATAAATATAATATAATATATATATAAATTAATATGATACATATATATATTCAATACATATATGTGCCATGCTATATAAATATATATATATATATATACTATGATACAATAACATATGTTCATGATACAACATGCGTGGACTTGGAGGCTCATCAAGTCCAAAGCAAAGGAAGGCCCACATGTGCAATTAAAGACCCAGCCACTAATTATTTTAAGTGCTAGCCGAAGCACCATTCATGATCAATTAAAGCCCAATCGCAATTGAAGAATTAAAGAAGCCCACCTCGTGGAACAGGAGACACACAATAACTTCAGAACGCGATATTTTATCAGAGCATGCGCAAATGAACGTGGTGGCATGCGACGTAATTTCTTCTTTGACGAGGGCCATTTGTAGAATATATACATATATATATCCATCGTCGACTGCAGAAAAAAGGAGACCCCCATCCGCCATTTCTACAAGAATAAGGGGGCGACCAGCACTGTTCTTCTTGTTTTTCTTTGATTTGTTCTTTTTGTTTTCATTCAATGCACTATTTTGTTCTTTTCATTCTGTTATTCCAATACACTGTTCTATTTCATTTTAGTTATTTGCATTTACATTTTTGCTCACACATTTACATTCTGCAACTTTAATTTCTTGCACTTTAATTTCAGTCATTTAAATACTGTAAGATAACCTTTGTTTCTTTATTGAATAATGGAGATGTGTGGCTAAGCTTAAATTTGGGCCAAGGCAAGGACTGTGTCCAGTGCCACTGCTTGCCCAAGAGAGCCGAACTCCTAATGAATTAACAGTAGGTTGATTTTAATTTAGCAATGTGTAAATTGAATCTATGGGTTTGGATTAAAGCATGATCCTAAATTAGTGTCTCCATGCCATGTATGGAGGTTACTTAAATTGAAAATGTTTTCATACCCAAACTCATTTGATTAATCTGAATTATTGATCTCTGTTCATTAATTGCAATCCCATTTATGGTAATTACTTAATCTAGACTCTCTCATGCCATGTATGGAGAGTGGTTAACTTAGAATACCGTAAGATAACCTTTGTTTCTTTATTGAATAATGGAGATGTGTGGCTAAGCTTAAACTTGGGCCAAGGCAAGGATTGTGTCCAGTGCCACTGCTTGCCCAAGAGAGCCGAACTCCTAATGAATTAACAGTAGGTTGATTTTAATTTAGCAATGTGTAAATTGAATCTATGGGTTTGGATTAAAGCATGATCCTAAATTAGTGTCTCCATGCCATGTATGGAGGTTACTTAAATTGCAAATGTTTTCATACCCAAACTCATTTGATTAATCTGAATTATTGATCTCTGTTCATTAATTGCAATCCAATTTATGGTAATTACTTAATCTAGACTCTCTCATGCCATGTATGGAGAGTGGTTAACTTAGAATTATCATTATCTTGAGTTGTGATTATTAACAAATCTCAAGGTATGTTAAGTGTATTTTCATTTATGATAGTTGCTTAATCCATACTTTCTCATGCCATGTATGGAAAGTGCTTAACTTAGAGCTATCATCATTTTAGAATATAGTTAACTGCATAGCCTCAATTTTAATTCGCCGATGTTAAGTATTTTGATATCTCTTGGTTAACTCAGTGGGCTAGCAGATAAATTGGTTTGTCCTAAGATTGCCTTCCATACACAAACATCATCTTTTTAATCTTGAAAAACAAATTGTTCAACTGAATTGGTCTGATAAACCCATTCAGTGCATAAAAATCTTTCGCCGCATTTCACTTCTGTTTTGATCTCCTAGAAAATTAAATTGTGCAACAGCGCACATTGACGAGTATAAACGCGTTGTGCCTGCATGTTTGTTTCTTCTTTGTTTATTTTGTATGTGTTTGTTTGAAATAAATGGCACAAGGTTAAGCGCAGCCAGTTGGATCCCACCCACTATCTTGGATAAGTGCAATGGTTTGAACATAAGCTTCCCACATTTTAGTTTTTTGTTAGGTGAAAATCGTTAAACACCAGCCCATCATATGGTTAAAATAGGAAAGTTAAGCTCCCAGGGCATGGCGTAAGTGGTAAAACTCCCTAGTTTTCTTCGGAGTTGCGGAGGGATCAACTATTGGTGGAGGCAGAAATGCCCCATTTAGTAGGCACTGACTGCGTGTCCACTTGGGAGTATATAAACTTGCGACCGCATTCGATTTACTCGGAGGCTGAACTAGGGGGAAAGGCTAGTCTTCTCCAGGACTAGGCAGGCGAAACTCGGACACTTAAGTCATTAAAAAAAAAAAAAGGGAGAGTTAAATAAATCTTCTAAAAAATTGTTAACTCTCTCTACTTCCTTTGATGATGTTGATAGGGGCAGATGTAGGGGGGCTGGCATGGGCTTCAGCCCGTGCCAACCCCAAGTAAATAGTAATATATATATATATATGTAGAATTCCAGGTAGAGCCCCGACTAAATATTTATATAGCCCAGCCCCAAGACTCCCCCTACATCTGCCCATGTATGTTGATGACTCATTTCTCTTTCCTTTTCCATCTCCTTCTTTCTTTCCTTATCTCTTTGGGTACTTTAAACCCAAAACTCTATCTAGGGTTTCTCGATGTGAACATAATTAGGAACCCTCCACCATTCCAATAGCAGTGCTGGTGTTGCGAAGTTGGTGGGCGGACACCTTATTTTCGATGATGCTGTTTGCCTAAAAAGGTTTTTTTTTTTTTTTGTAGTTTTTTTTTTCTAAAAACATTATCTTATATTTATATATATTTACCCTATTGGAAAATATATTTATTTTTATAATTAGAATATAATTTTTGTAACAAAAATACATTTTTATATTTATGTAGTGTCTTTGCTTTTCTTGATGGATGTGAGAATGATGAATGTAATGTACTTGATAATTAATTATCATGCAACCCAATCTTATCAAAAAGTAAAAACTTATATGGCTAAAATGGCCTTTTCAGCTTTTGATGGTCATCAATTACTCCCTTCAATGAATGAAGTAATTACTCATAGAATAGAAATGGGGAGAGGAAAAGAGAGTCAAACCATTATTTAATTTCTTCCTAAGTTTTCCACCTATTATGACTTCATATTTTTTGTTCTTTTCTTTCCTTCAATTTAATCTTTGTCAATTTTCTTTCAGTTTCATATGATGAAGTAAACTCAACCCCCGCCAACCTACTAATCTCTAATTTCAACCCATCTTCCTTTTATATAAATATGCATCTTCCCTTTAGTTTCTCACCTAGAAATAATCGATTTGAGTCTCAAGAAATGTATGAAGATTGCGAAGTTCTTGCATCTATGGTCGTTGGAGAAGATGGGGTTTTGCTACCGAGCCAAGGCTCTGACTTTAGCGGCATTCACATAAATTTTAACCCTTCTTCTCCTCTAATTATTTCAGTATGTAAACTAATTAATCATCTCTCCTCTCTCTCTCTCTCTCTCTCTCCATATATATGTAAATCTAAGAAATGGTTAACTTTGTTGTAGAATGATGAAGAGGTAGCTAGAGGGACAACTAGAGAGGAGGAGAATGGCTCCTCCAGTTAGCCCCCAAAAGGAGCATCAACAAACGAGATGGAGATGATCATTAAGCCCCAACATAAGAAGAAATGCTATCACCGCTACACTCCTCACCAAATTCAAGAGATGGAAGCATCTCTCTCTCTCTAAACTTAATTATGAATACACGATATCACTTTCCTAACCCTATGCCTTGCACGCAGTTTGTTTAAGGAGAGCACACACCTAAATTACAAACAAAGAGAAAGGGTGAGCCAAGAGTTAGGGCTCAAGCCGAGCCAAGTCAAGTTTTGGTTTCAGAACCATCGAACCCAAATGAAGGTACATACATCTTATAATTAATTTTATCCATAACTTGCCATTTCAATATCTTATATAATGGGTTTTTATTTTTTTAAATCTGTAAGATCTCAATTTCCACTTAGATTGGGTTTTTAATGTGTCGTTAATTAGTTTGGATTATTTCAAGTCAAGATCGGAATGATAACTTCACTCTAAGAGCCGAGAATGAAAGACTGAAGAACGAGAATTTGCAGTTACAAGCCGCCATACAGGCATTGATATGCCCTAACTGCAATAATATGGGTTACGATGAACAACTTCGACTTGAGAATGTGCAACTCAAAATAGAGGTACACTACTCTCATAGACTTGTTGTACTACCTTCTAATTTTTTCAATTCAAGATATTTGAAATACACACGCATATATATATATATGTAACTGTCTTTGTCACAAAACTTTTTCTACTTTTTATATAAAAATTTAACTACAATAATACTATTATTTTTATTTAACATTATATTAGAATACAAATACTTCTTCACATAAAGATATTTAAACAAAACTTTTATACATAAAATTGAATTTCTTTTTTGTGGTCAACACATTTGGCCCACAAAAATAGTAATGCCCAAAATTTACACAAAATAATGCGACCCTTTCAAACTTGTTTATAAGAAACAAAAAAATTATTAAGATAATTTAATATTAGCCAAAATTAAAATAATATTACTATATTATTCTTAATAAAATTTTCTTCCATAAGAAAAAAAATTCCTTCTTGTATACCTTCTTTAATTTTTTCTTTTTGCTTATATATGTTCTTCTTTCTAGTTACAAAGAGTGAGTTACTTTGGTATAACATCAAGCCAGCATATTCAAACAGTGGAAGAAACAAAAGCGATATTGGCCCCTTCACTTCCTCCTTCCTCAACAATTCTTTTCCAGGAGCAACAAATAGACAACTCCAAGGACGTGGGCGATTGTCTGTTTGTTGAAGTTGACAATTCGTTGGCGATTGTCTGTTTGTGGAAGGAAACAAATCCATTGTATTGGGCCTTGCAATGTCATCCATGGAGGAATTGATGAATATGTGTCAGGCAACTGAACCTCTTTGGATTAGATTTGAGGGTAGCAAAAAAGAAGTGTTGAATGGTGAAGAGCATGCGAGGATGTTTCAATGGCCATTGAAGTTTCAGCAAGATAGAGGCGGTGAGTTTATTGTGGAAGCCTCTCGACACACTACTATTGTCGCCTTAGTAGCTTTATGTTGGTTGATGCTTTCCTTGACGTCGTAAGTCCAATTCAATAACTTTTTAAATTAAGCTAATGTATATAAATGTTTTCCATTCCAAAACAATTTTATTGAGTGATTAAATGTTAAAAAACACGACCCATTTATCATTAAATAGAAAAAATATTTTGAAAATATAAACAATGCAACAAGATGCATTAATTGAAGCTTAGCGTTACCCTATCTAATATATCTCAAAAAAATAATAATTTAACATATATTGAATGATAGTTTTTTTTTTTATTAATACTGATTAACTTTTATTATGTCAATATCCATGTTAATTAGTAATAACTATGCAAAAAATGTCACCAAAATAATATTTTAATTTCTATTTTAATCTATAGACGTAAGGGACAACATCCATCTATATATTGAATTTGTATATAAAAAATTTCTATGAAAAGTCATTATTTGTTATTTCAGAAGAAGTGGGTGAAGCTCTTCCCCTTCCATTGTCTCTAGAGCAACAACTCTTCAAGTGGTCAATTCAGGCATTTTGGGACATGCAAGTGGCTCCCTTCATCTTATGAGTATTCCACATATATGAAAAGTTCATGGGATTATTTTGAATTTTTGATTAAGTTAACATTATATATATATTTAGGTAACTAATATTGGATTTTAGATTTTTACCAAAATAGCATACAATAAGAAAGACTCGCCAGTCTAACTAGCGTGTCCTCGATTCTCTTTGCAAACACTCTAGCAAAAGATTTGGCATGGAATAGGTGAACTCGCTAGTGTGACTCGCGAGTTTGATTTAACTTCCAAAAACTTATGTTTTTTAAGAATTGGCAAGTCTCTTCGATTTTAGTGTCTGAAACCATTTAATGGTATTTTAGTAAAAATCATGAAACCAATGTTAGTTGCATAAGAAATGCTAATTTAATAATAACTCATTTTTTTTCTTAAATTTGTACATTATTAAAAAATAAATGATTTTTTTATGTATTTACATGTATATGTGTCCCTAGATGTATGTAAAGCTACAATTTCCATCTCCTCTAGTTCCTACAAGAGAGGCTCTATTTCTTCGTTATTGCTAACTCAACAAGGAGGAAGGGACTTGGGTTATCGTTGATTTTCCATTTGAACGTATGGATGGAAGTAGCCAACCTTCCTCCCCTAGATACAAGAGAAGACCTGCTGATTGCATCATCAAAGACTTGTCGAATGGATGCTCTAAGGTGACATATCAAAGCAATATATATATATATATATATAAGACTTAAAGAATGGTTTATTATCATTATATTTGATAACTCTATTGAAATAAATGTAGGTTACATGGGTAGAACAAGCAAAGGTTGAGTACACACCAATCCATAAGATTTTCACATTTTCTTCAATAGCGGAAGGGCATTTGAAGCTCAACATTGGCTAGCTGTCTTGAAAAGACAATCTGAGAGGTTTGCTAGCCTTGTGGCTACTAATGTATCAAATCTTGGAGGTACTCATTCTTTCTTCTTTGTATCGTACCTAACATCACATATCCTTACCCAAAAGTGTTACTTAAAGGTAATTATTGGATATATGAAACTATAAGTAATATATTGAAGACCTTCATAATATACTACTTTATAGGTGTTACATTTTTATTTTTTAAAATTGACACGATGGTCATATTTACAGGGATGCAAATAACCGAAGCAGGGAAGAAACTGATGAATCTTGTTGAGCGGATGACACAAACATTTTTTTGTGAATATGAGCAGTTCTTGTGGTCAAACTTGGATGGCCCTTTTCGATTGTGCTGATGACACTATTAGAATCACCACGAGAAGTATCATGGAGCCTTGCCAGCCCATTAGTTTGATTCTCGCTGTTGCATCCACTTCTTGGCTTCCATATTCACCCTTTCTCGCTTTCAATCTACTCAAAGATGAGCATTGTAGGGCTCTGCAGGTACATAATCATCACCTTCTGAATACATTCTTTCTTCATCTCATTTTCTTTTTCAAATCCATTAATTAGCATTACATTTGTGTTCATCATATATGGCAGCTAGTTCTTTCAAATGTGACTTCTTTGCAAGAGGTGGTTCACATTACTAGTGGCTCACATCCAGGAAATTGCGTCTCTCTTTTTCGCATTAATGTAAGTATGCATACATTCCTTTTGAGTCTTGTGAGTATGGGTATTTTTTCCATGTAAAGTTGCTAGTACCCTATTACTACCTATATATATTTGTGTAGGACACAAGCACAGAATTCATTCTACAAGAGAGTAGCATTAGCGATACCAGTGGTGTAGTGGTGTTTTCTACCCTTAACATTGACTCTTTCCAACTTGCCATGAGCAACCAAGACCAGTCCTGCATTCCTCTACTTCCACTAGGATTCATCATACATCCCATAGGAGCACTACTTGTAAATGACTACTCTATCACCGGTGAAGTCAATGGTGTGCCTAATTCCGACTTTGAAAGCTTGCCATGACAAGGTTGTTTACTAACTGTCGGGCTACAAGTTTTGGTTAGCACCAACCCAACTGAAAAGCTTGAGTACTCTGACATTATCGTGATCAGCAAGCCCTTGTGCGACATAATCCACAAAATTAATACTAAAAGTGATAGAGGAGGAGATGATGGTGCTGGTTGTGCTAATAATGGCGGTAATGTGGGCATTTCTACTAAGCCGGTGGCACAAGATGAGCCATCCTTGCAACAAGATTAGGGTTTTGAATATATCCCTAATTACTCAAAAAAATCCCCATTTCTTTTTGAGAGAAATTTGATATAACAATATTTTAATTGTTTTTGTTTCAGCCTTTATTTGGTAATTATTGAACTAGATATTTAGCTTTTTATGAGGTGAGAAAGTGATCGTAAGATATTCAACATGGATTGAATCTACTTAGATAAGTTAAGAAATTTAATTCATTATACTTGTATAGCACGTGTAATGTGATTGTTCATTAGACTTTATCACAATACTAATCCTATCCATGCAACACATATTCAATCTATCCCTTTTAGGATAAAGTATTAGAACTTCTCAAGTGGTAGAAATATATTTAAGATACACATAGCCAATCGATAAAGAAGGAAATGATAGATCCCATGAAATAGGAATCACCCTAAAGGTAGAGTAAAACTATAACTTCAAAAATTAAGGTCACAATATAAAAATATGTGAATCACATGGAAACAACACTTTTAGTAGGTCATTCGCCACTTTGGGTGTCATTCATCATCCTGAGACTCATTCATCACCCTAAGAGTCATTCAGTTCAGAGGACTCACTCCCACAACGCTTCCAGACTCCCACATGCCATCCTAAGAGTCACAACCTTCGTGCTATCCTGAGAGACACAAGTCCTCCTGAGACTTCATTGTTGCTAAGACAGACTCCCATCATAAGTCACATGATAAAGGGTCTCATGTATACTTCAACAAGATGATCTCCCACAAAAAAAAAAAAAAATAATTAATATTGTAGTCAGACAACAACACAAGCATTTTACACATGTATCATTAAGCAACACATAGAATAGGGACATCTTAAGTTTTATCTGTTCTTCCAAGAAAGAGAATATCTCTTAGAAAGCATACGAAAGGTGTAGAAAAACTAAAGAGAATCAATAGAGAATGATTTCACTTATATGCACATAAAATGCTCCCCCTAAGGTCACACCCAATTAGATTGATGAACTCTTACGATAGTAGAAAGCCACGATGAATCGGATTCCCCGCATAAATCTAATATTCTTTTTCACATGGGAAGATTTCCAGAGCCTCTTAAATTTATACGGTTTCTCTGATAAAACCATTTATCTCATCAAACATCATATGTAAGACAAAATGAATAAGGATGCATAAACATAATAAATAAAATGATCATGGGCTTGTGCATACATTGAACTAGAGCTTCAAAGGTTTAAGCCATGCCTCAATCATATCATACATGACATGAAGTGCTCTTAGCTTTGCCGCTTCTTGTCTTGAGAATCCATCAACTCTTGACGTCTTATCCATCATCTCCTTGATGTTGTCTTCTTTTACAATATTTGTAAAACAAAGACTAAAAGAAACTACTTTAGACTTAATTATGTCTCATTACATAACCAAATGACTAAATTATTACATATTAAATGAATTAATATGAAGCTCCTGTAACATTCACTAATTCACATTCAAGCCCATGTTTATCCCAAACATTCATACATTCAAACCATTCTGCTTCTGATAAAACAATTTTGAATAACATCCATGCATATATCCAGAATTACATATGGGCATTCTAGACTACATGCTTAACATCCTCACGTCGTTGTCTAATGTGGTAACCCACACAACCAACAACATTTGGCATGTAAAAGCATGTTGCCACAGCATATTTGATAAAAGTGGTCGACCAGGAAAATATAGGTAATCAACTGATTCCGCACATGAAACTGCTGACTGTGTCCTTAAGCGGTCAACTAGTTCTATAATAAAACACAACCAAAGCATTTACTACAAAATCAGCCACTCGAAACCCTACGCATAGTCAATAATTTTCATAAAACTTGACACATACAATCATCGTATATGCATTAAATACCAAGTTAAGGTTTTTGATACCACTATTGGAATTGTTGTATGGAAATGTAGGTAAATTTAAAATTTTTGCACATCAACCATGCACAACAAAAGTCATAAATATACATATCATACACAACTTAGGTATTTAAGAAACACGATATTTCATTATATAAAATGTAATAAATAACATACTTGTAGCTCGATGCTAGGTGGGTGTAGAAATTGTTTCTACATTGAGATTGATTCCTTCTCATTGCATAGAAGGCCTAATCTATCCACACCTAGCTAGCAACCTGGTACCATGTTGCAATCCTCATCCCGTGCTAGCCTGAGGAATTTGATTCACTAGCATCCGTGTGTCTCCCTGGACTTTCTATAATTTTCACGTACGTAACAATTATGCTCTATAATTTCAGAAAAAGAAGTAGAAAAAAATAAAGAAGCAAATGCCAAGCACTATAAAACCCCTTTGTAATTTCCTCCCAATTTTTCCACTAACTCCTTATAATTGAGTGACAGGTGGAAGGCACTATCTGTAGCTTTGGCGGCGAAAATGGTTAACCAATTATTTAGAGGTGGTTGACTGATTTCCACGAGATGGAAAAAAACCTTGAGGTAGTCAACATTCCTTGCTATTTCTAAAGAAACCACATGCCGATTCATTAACTTTTAATCAATTGAGTCATTAACACTTAATGACATCTTTATAAACCACCATTATCTATTAATGATGTTTGAGACATAACTGGTGCATAGTATCGATACCAGATGCCACATTATATGGTGTGTGACCTTTTAGGTTCACCATCAATTAGCAATCAGATAATGCAGAAACCCTTTTGACGTTGGCCGAAACAGCTCAACCTATCATGAGAATCTCTCCATATTCTGGTGATGTTCTAAAAGGTCCTGGGAAGTGCCTAGTAGCGATCCAGTACAATATAGTAGGCAATGAAGTCAAACTTCAAGCGAGCTAATTATAGTTGATGATTACCATATAATATAATTCTTTTGTCACTCAACGTCTCAATCGAGAAAGAGTCATGGTACGATAAACTCACAAACTTAGTAACTATGTGTAATGTAACGCCTCACTTTACCCAAGCATTAAATAACTTAGGAATTTTGCGAATATATATATATATTTAATATAAACCATTTCCCGACAATCCCATTTTACCTTCCCAGCATACTAAATAAGAATAATAAGCTAAGACAGGTAATCATAATAAATGCGGAAGTTAAAATTGAAACCTAATATGGTAGAAAATTGAAATCCACTTTAATCATAAAATAAGAATCTGTACCATTACATCTTCAAATACTTAATTACATGGAGACTCATCATCAAGCGATAACAACTAAATACCTCAAATGATACAATCCAATGATACCTCAAAAGTACATTAAATCATAATAATTATACATGATCATCAATATAATAATATATCTTAAATCCTCATGAGGAAGCAAATACCAGGACAACTCGCCAAACCTATCGGCCACGTCATCACGTGCCGTTACGTCTCAATCATCTCCTTGCCATATCTACAAGTCCTAACTGGAACATTTGAATGTTCCAGGGGCATAACCTGATTAGAAGATGAATCTTTTAGTGAGGGTTTAAAAACATGATACGTGAATGCATGATGCAATTACATAAACAATCATTTGCTCTAGTGTAACTTCCCAAGCCCAGCCCGGCACGGAACCCTCGGCAGAATCCAGAACCTCTGCAGGATAAGCTTAACGTTGTTCCATCAATTCTTCTTGGGGAATTTTGGCTACACTCTTAGGGTGACATCCCATTCCCATGCACAAATATCAATATGACAATAATATCGTGCCATGCAAATATCATGACTTTCCATGAAATATGACAAAATGAATCATATCTTTCATAAGTATCATGCATATATAAGCAATCATATCTTTCATAAATATCATGCATAATAAATAATCATATCATATAGGATAGGACAACTCACCTTTAGAGATGAAACTCAAATTTTTCAAAAAGGTGCATCACCTCGATATGCATGCTTGACCTTAATTTTCTTGCCAACTCTCGAAAGTTGCACCAATCACTTTTCCTCGAGCACATAAATCATAAAAAGCATATTTAATCAATAAATATCTCAAAACTCCAATTTCTAGATATTTTCCTTCATTTTCTTCCATTTTTCCCTCTAAAAATCCCAATAAATACCATCGAGATTATTTTCTCGAGTCTCTTTTCACAACAATTCATAATATCCAATGAACTTCGAAGGAAAAATACTGGATTTTCCCGGATGCTGCGTTTCCAAGCAAAATGAGACTGTTCGATGCAAAAATCTAGACATCAGGAAGATCAACTTCAAAACTTTTTACACAAACCCCCATAAATTATTTTTCTCTTTTTTTCTACATTTTGTTTGGATTTTTCTGAGCTTGCACATGCCCCCACGTGCTAGCGCGTGGTTCTGCCCTTGAAGGCCACGTGCCGACCTTCTTCTCCAGCGCTAGTACACCGGAGTTGGGAGATTCTGATGCCATCTTAACCTCCTTCTCTAGTCGATCCAAATGGGCCCTCTTAAGGCCTAAAAAGACCACCAGAAGACGTCCAACCGGGGCCTCAAATGTCCTTCCAGGCGAACCGCCTCCCTCTTTCCGGCGAGCTCGAAACCAGTTCCATCTTGCTTCATTAGCCACCAAAATCTCCAGAATTGATCTTCTGGTCACGAGCAACAAAAGCCCCATGGTTTTGACTCTCAATTTATTCAAAAAATCTCTCGATTTGAATCTTCATTTCTCTTCACTTTTGGCCATCGTGGAACTCCTAATTATAGGTAAAATCGGGTTTACAAATGCCCTTGGCCGAAGAACCCATGCCCCTTAGAGCATAAACCTCCCTCAAATCACCCTCGAATCACCCTCACTCGACCGCAAAAGCGAGTTGCTGGTGTACGATAATCCAATCGAACTTTCGGTCAATTTTTTTTCTTTTTTGGCTAACCCCGTGGCCGTTGTCGGCCCATGCCTTTACAAAAGATGCTCCCCCGACCATCCCTCGTGCAACCCTGTGGCTAAAATCGGGTGTGGCTGACCGGCCATGTGCTGGTCATTGGCCAAACTTTTGGTTTTTTACACTTTGGCCCCTTAACTTTTGGCTTTTACCTTTTTTACCCTTTTCACTTAGCCCATAATTTTCCATAATTGGTTTTAGGACCCTCAAGTCCTAAAACATCAATTTAACCCCTGAGAATTCCGAAAAAACATCGTTTTGACCTCCTTCTGGTAATTTTAAAAAACTACACTTAGGCCCGAATCTTCATTTTAACCCTAAACCTTTTCGTTTCTTCCTGAAACCCCTGAAGGGTTGTTACTTATGAAAAATCAAAGCCCCCTCAAGCTTCCGTTGATTTCCCGAAAGTCACCTATGACAATTCGATTTTGCAGCCTAAATGGCAACTGCATTTTAAGTATACCAAAAATCGTTCCCGATCCGATTTCTTTCGATACGATAAATCCTATGTCAGGATACTCGTTAAGGCCACATCATTTTCCTTTAGCATCTCGACTTCAGGGTACTCCCTGCAGTCGATTCGATCAATTTTTTTGGGCTATTTAGATACCAATCTTCCATGAAATTTCATTGTCTTAATAAAACGCTTATTCTCTAATAATCCCAATTTCTTGGGTATTACATGTAAGATCTTATTAGTATGACTAGATGACACCTTAAGAAAAAATTTCTTGATTAATCATACTGTCTTGGCTAAGGAATTTCTCATCACATTAACAATAGAATACATGAAGGTGACAGATCATATCCCTAAACACTTACCTCTATACACCAGCAATGCAGAACCGCGTAGATGAACTTCCCTACCTCATAATTGGATGGTTCAGTGCATTAACAAATCCTGCACACTAATACATAAGACAACCATGTCAGTTCAAGTCTAAGAATCGGTTATACAATTGCAACTCGATGATAAGATCAATATCCACAATGCTATATGATTAGTTATTAGTGTCACATTCAGTGCATTATTCTCCAATAACCACCCATAAGTTTATTAGAGACATCCCCATGTCATATAGTATGTGATTGACCACCCTTAACCATTAGTATTTCATACTAATCAAGAAAGAAAACATCATGCCAATCCATAAGTGATCAATTAGAGTCCCCATCCGATTAATCTAAGTACTAGGAATATCTACGAAATCACATATTCTTTACATCTTAAGAATAAGACTCTTAAACAAAAAAATCTAGGGACTCATTCATATAACAAACTAGAGATTTTAATGAATGATGATAAACTTACCTTTTATTAATATAATATACAAAGATACATTTAATGTATTTAATTACAAACACGCGCTAGACATCAT
This sequence comes from Diospyros lotus, assembly GCF_014633365.1. NCBI lineage: Eukaryota > Viridiplantae > Streptophyta > Magnoliopsida > Ericales > Ebenaceae > Diospyros > Diospyros lotus. The sequence goes on from NC_068344.1 coordinate 18,575,806, forward strand.
CTAAATCTAGCATTAGGTCACATCACTAATATGTTGTGTGGTTAGAAGAGTTGAAACTGAAGTTGTTTAGTTGTTTCAAGTGATCAACTTGGTTTTTATTGCCTATGAAAATACCCAAGAGGTGGTTGAATTGGATTTGGTGAAAATTTAAGGATTTTTCCCAAAAAATTTTTGGTTTTAGTTAGTTTGATTTGAGAGTGATTTAATTATGAAATGATTAAGTAAGTAGAGAACAAGGAAGCATAATTACTCAACATAAAATTTTTTAGAGGTTTGACTGTAAGAGCTTACATTCTCTCTCTTCAAGCAAAAACTTGAAAAGTACATGTATTTACATTCTTTGAACTTTTCAAAGACTTCGGATTTGTACTTCAAAAAGTACATGTAACATTACCTAGATAAATCATTAGTAAAAGTCACAAATTAGACATAACTACCCTAATCCATAACATTTATGGGACCACATACATCCATATGTACCAACCCTAATAATTTAGTAGCCTTTTCTCCTTGTCAAACAAAAGATGGCCTAGTTATTTTCCCGAGAATATAAGATTCACAAGTTAGCCCAAGTTATAAACCCAAATTGAAATCAATCCACATTGAACCAACTTTGTCAATCGACTCTCACTAATATGGCCAAGCCGAATGTGCCACATTTGTATAGGATTAACATGATTATCTCAATAAGGTTTCTCTATTACTGCAGTGTTAGCGTTAGCAACTATTTGCTGACTTTGTTCAAATTCAAACATTTACCATTACATCCTTGCCCACACACTCATTATCATAATAAATGTAACAACAATTGTTTACAAAAGAGAATTCATAATTTTATCGTACAAGCTTACAACTAGACAAAACATTCCTTATAGGATTCGATACATGTAAACAGTCATATAAATACAACATGTGACAAGATGGTAAAAGTACAAAAGTAGTACCAATGGCTAATGCAACAACTATTGCTCCATTTCCAACCTTTAGAACCACTTCACGCTTCCCAAGCATCCTACTTTAATTGAGATCCTATGCAGACAAACAAATATGAGAAGTAGCAGCTGATCAATCAATGATCCATGAAGAAAGGTACTGATCAATCGTAAGATCAATCTCAATTATAAACAAGGAAGAAGAAATACCTTGACTTTCTTGATGCATGACCTTCAAGGTTCTAAGATAGTTAGGGCAATTTCTTTTCCAATGACCTTTCTTTTGGTAGAAGTAACAATTATCTTTGCCAACTACCTCATTTCCTTTCAACTCTATCTTTCCTATGTCCTTCCTTGCCCCAAGAACCTTTATTTTCTTCTTCCTAATTTTAGGTTTCCTCTAAGAAGAACACGAGACGACGATAAGAACTCTTTCTTTACCTTTACCCTGCATTTGTGATTGTGCTGTCGTTAACTTGTTTAATAACTTGGGGAGAGAACATGCAATTTTATTCTTATAAAAATAAATGATAAAGAACGAAAATGAGTCCGACAATGATTGCAAGGTCAGATTAATCCTAAGATGAGGATCCATGGGGAAATCCAGTACATTAAGCTGACCGATCCAATTGATCATGTTGATGACATGTTCTCCCACATCCAACCCTTCCATCATTCGAGCCCAAAATAGCTTCTTCTATATCTCATATCGAGCTATTTGACTATGCTGCCATAAAGGTCCCTTAGATTCTGAATCATCCCTGTAGTATTACGAAAATTCTCATGATGTTGCTGTAAGTCATTGGACATAGAGGTAAGAATATAGTTATGGGCTCTCAAGTCATGATTCTTCAAACTCTCTCAAGTAAACCTCTCCTCATCAGTCACATCATCGGGAATAAAAATAGAAGGAGTAAGGAACAAGACATCGTCTATCCTTTCCATACTAAGAACAATTTTAGGATTATAAAACTAGTTGGAGATATTAGAGTTAGCAAGACTATTAGTATCCAAAATACGGGTTAAGGGATTCATGTTGCCTATCATTTGATCTGTAGAAAATAAATAGATATATTAGTAGATTGATCTTTGTAAAAAAATCATTTAATTAAGGACTTTAAACTAAATGGGTGCTCTCACTAAATTTTTTGAATCTGCACTTCTTAACTAGAAAACGTGATCCTTCAAAACGATCCAATAGCAGGTGTGAATTCTCTTTCATATGAATATCCCTCATATTTTAGTTTTTGAAGTACTCACATAATTGAGTAGGCAACACTTGACCCCACATCACGTGTGGAGCTAGATCTTTGGCTTCTAACCAACCATAAATCTCACATTTTAGTTTTTGACCTGATGGACTAGTTAGATCCCATCCACTGTCTTGGCTAAGTGCAGTGGTTTGAACATAATCCTCCCATATTTTAGTGTTTTGTTAGGTGAAAATCATTAAAGACCATGCCATCATATGGTTAAAATAGGAAAGTTAAGCCCCTAGGGCATGACATAAGTGGTAAAACTCTCAAGGTTCCTAGGGAGTAGGAGGGGATCAACTATTGGTGGAGGCAGAAATGCCCCATTTAGTAGGGACAGACTGTGTTTGCTTGCGAGTGTATAAGCTTGAGACTGCATCTGATTTAGTTGGAGGTCAAACCAAGGGGGAAGGCCAGTCTTCTCCAGGACTAGGCAGGTGAAATTCGGACACTTGAGTCATAAAAAAAAGAAGAAGAGAGAGTTAAACAAATCTTCTCAAAATGGTTAACTCTCTCATTTTCCTTTGATGATGTTGATTACTCATTTCTCTTTCCCTTTCTATCTTCTTCTTGCTTTCCTTTTCTCTTTGGGTTCTCTAAACCCAAAACTCAATCTAGGGTTTCATGATAGTTAATAAGGAACTCCCCACCATTCCAATAGCAATGTTGGTGTTGCAAAGTTGGTGGGCGGACACCTTATTTTCGATGATGGTGATTGCCTAAAAAGGTTTTTTTTTTGTATTTTTTTCTAAAAAACATTAGTTTATATTTATATATATTTACCCTATTGGAAAATATATTTATTTTATACATTTTTTGTTTATATTTAGAATATAATTTTTGTAATAAAAATACATTTTTATATTTATGTAAGATATGAGGAGAGAGAAGAACAGAAGGGAGAGAATGCAGAGAAGAAGTTCTAGAAGAGATAGGAGAGATGAAGAAAGGAAAGGAAAAGATAACCTAATGTAGGGTGGTCCTTTTATTTAAATTTCTAAGAAGGGAGGTTTTTGTAATTTTAATAAACATAAAAAGTGTCTTTTGCTTTTCTTGATGGATGTGAGAATGATGAGTGTAATGCACTTGATAATTAATTATCATGTAACCCAATCTTATCAAAAAGTAAAAACTTATATGGTTAAAATAGCCTTTTCAACTTTTGATGGTCATTAATTACTCCCTTCAATGAATGAAGTAATTACTCATAGAAAAGAAATGGAGAGAGAAAAAGAGATGTGTTCCCTATTTAAGTTGTTTCTTACATTGGGAGGTGAAGAGAGTCAAACCATCATTTAATTTCTTCCTAAGTTTTCCACCTATTATTGCTCTTTGGCCTAAACCTTTGAAATATTGCACTTAGACCCCTTGCAAGTTAGTCCTCGGGCCATCCTAAAATTTCCTTTATGCCCCTGGAGAAAGGGTTTATTTCATTAATACCCCAAGATTTTGATAAATTACACTTGTATCTAGAGTTTTTCAGAAATTGCACTTTTACCCAGGCTCAAAAGTTACAATTTTGCCATTGGCTTTGAAACTATACTTTTATCTTAGAACTTTCATAATCCCTTGAAATGTCCTTTTTCCCCAAACATTTTAGTTTAAAAATCTTGGTTATTACATCTTGGTTCCAACTTTTCTATTTTCAACCTTTTAACATAAATTGGTAACCCCAAATCCTAACATGTTTAAGTCTTTGTGGTCTCCCAACCCATATTTCATATGGTGTGGTCGAAACAGATTTAGTTCGTATCGGATTTAATAGATAAATTGTCATAAGAATGACATAACCCCACATTGAAATAGGCAAATCTGTGTAGCTAATCATAGAACGTACCATATCTAACAAGGTTCGATTTCTATGTTTAGGCACATCATTTAGTTATGGTGTATACGGATGAGTTAATTGTGAAACAATACCACACTCTTTAAGATAATCAACTAACTCAGTACTCTCTAATCCAAGAATCTTGATACTCTTTCATCTTTGTGTTTTCTACTTCCACTTTGAATTCTTTGAACTTTTCAAAGACTTCAGACTTGTACTTCAAAGAGTACACATAACAATACCTAGATAAATCATTAGTAAAAGTCACAAACTAGACATAACTACCCTAATCCATAACATTTATGGGCCTACACACATCCGTACGTACCAACGCCAATAATTTAGTAACCCTTTCCCCTTGTCAAACAAAAGACGACTTAGTCATTTTCCCAAGAATACAAGATTCACAAGTTAGCCCAAGTTTTGAACCCAAATTGGAAATCAACACCCACTAATATGACCAAGCCGAAGGTGCCATAATTTTGTAGGATTAGCATCATTATCTCAAGAAGGTTTCTCTATTACTATGGCATTAGTGTTAACAATTATTTGCTGACTTTGTTCATATTCACATGTTTCTAGAAAATTATTGGCAAAAGAGAATTCATAATTCTGTTGTACAAGCTTACGAATAGATAAAACATTCCTTATAAGATTTGATACATGTAAACAGTCATATAAAAATACAACATGTGACTAGAAGTTAAAAGTACAAAAGTTGTTCTAATGGCTAATGCAACAATTATTGCTCCATTTCCAACCTTTAGAGCCACTTCATGCTTCCCAAGCGTCCTACTTCAATTGAGATCCTGCTTAGACAAACAAATATTAGAAGTAGCACCTAAATCAATGATCCATTAAGTAGGGTACTGATTAATCGTAAAATCAATCTCAATTACAAACAAGGAAGATGAAATACCTTGACTTTCTTAATGCTTGACCTTTAAGGTTTTAAGATAGTTAGGGCAATTTCTTTTTCAGTGACCTTTCTTCTAGTAGAAGTATCAATTACTTGCCAACTACCTCCTTGCCTTTCAACTTTGTCTTTCCCATGTCCCTCCTTACCCTAAGAACCTTTCTTTTCTTCTTCTTAGTTTTAGGTTTCCTCTGAGAAGAACACGAGGCGACGATAAGAACTCCTTCTTTGCCTTTATCCCGCATTTGTGACTATGTCATCATTATCATGTTTAACAACTTGGGGAGAGAACATGCAATTTTATTCATATAAAAATAAGTGATAAAGAAAGAAAATGAATCCAACAACGATTACAAGATCCGATTAATCCTAAGATGAGAATCCATGGGGAAAACCAATACATAAAGTTGATCAATCCAATTGATCATGTTGATGACATGTTCTCCCACATCTGACCCTTCCATCATTTGAGCCCAAAACAGCTTATTCGATATCTCATATTGAGCTACCTGACTATGCTTTTATAAAGGTCCCTTAGATTCTGAATCATCCCTGTAGTATTAGGAAAATTCTCATAATGTCGCTGCAAGTCATTGGACTTAGAGGCAAGAATATAGTTATGGGTTCTCAAGTCATGATCCTTCAAACTCTCTCAAGTAAACCTCTCCTCATCAGTCACTTCATCAGGAAAAGAAATAAGAGGACTAAGGAACAAGACATTGTCTATCTTTTCCATACTGAGAACGATTTTAAGATTACAAAACTAGTTGGAAAATTAGGGTCAATTAGCCTGTTAGTATTCAAAATGCTGATTAAGGGATTCATGTTGCCTGCCATTTTATCTATAGAAAATAAATAGATATATTAGTAGATGGATTTTGGTAAAAAAAAAAAGAAAAAACCATTTAATTAAGGACTTTAAACTAAATGGGTGCTCCCACTAAATTTTTTGAATCTTGCACTTCCCAACTAGAAAACGTGATTCTTCAGAACGATCCAATAGTAGGTGTAAATTCTCTTTCATATGAATATCCCTCATATTTTAGTTTATGAAGTACTCACATAATTGAGTAGACAACACATGACTCCACATCACATGTGGAGTTTGATCTTTAGCTTCTAACCAACCATAAATCTCACATTTTAGTTTTTGGCCTGATGGACTAGTTAGATTCCACCCACTGTCTTGGCTAAGTACAATGGTTTGAACATAACCTCCCACATTTTAGTTTTTGGTTAGGTAAAAATCGTTGAACACCGCCCCATCATATGGTTAAAATAGGAGAGTTAAGCCCCGAGGGCATGGTGCAAGTGGTAAAACTCCCAAGTTTTCTTGGGAGTGCCGGGGGATCAACTCTTGGTGGAGGCAAAAATGCCCCATTTAGTAAGGACTGACCCCGTGTCCGCTTGGGAGTGTATACACTTGTGACCCCATCCAATTTACCCGGAGACTGAACTAGGGGGGAAGCCCAGTCTTCTCCAGGACTAGGCAGGCGAAACTTGGGCACTTGGGTCATCAAAAAAAAAAAAAAGAAGGAAAGTTAAACAAATCTTCCCAAAATGGTCAACTTTCTCATTTTCCTTTGATGATGTTGATGACTCATTTCCCTTTCACTTTTCATCTCCTTCTTGCTTTCCTTTTCTCTTTGGCTTCTTTAAACCCAAAACTCTATCTAAGGTTTCATGATGTAAGGTTAATTAGGAACCCTCCACCATTCCAACAGTAGTGTTGGTGTTGTGAAGTTGGTGGGCGGACACCTTATTTTCAATGATGGTGATTGCCTAAAAAGGTTTTTTTTGTAGTTTTTTTTTCTAAAAAACATTAGTTTATATTTATATATATTTACCCTATTGGAAAATATATTTATTTTTATACATTCTTAGTTTATATTTATTTTTATAATTAGAATATAATTTTTGTAACAAAAATACATTTTTATAATTATGTAAGATAAGAGGAGAGAGAAGAATAGAAGGGAGAGAATGTAGAGAAGAAGTTCTGGAAGAGATAGGAGAGACAAAGACGGGAAAGAAAAAGATACGCAGTGTAAAGTGGTCCTTTTATTCAAATTTCTAAGAAGGAAGGTTTTTGTAATTTTAATAAACATAAAAAATGTCTTTTTCTTTTCTTGATGGATGTGAGAATGATGAGTGTAATGTACTCGATAATTAATTATCATGTAACCCAATCTTATCAAAAAGTAAAAACTTATATGGCTAAAATAGCCTTTTCAGCTTTTGATGGTCATCAATTACTCCCTTCAATGAATGAAGTAATTACTCATAGAACAGAAATGGAGAGAGAAAAAGAGAGGTGTTCCCTATTTAAGTTGTTTCTTGCATTGGGAGATGAAGAGAGTCAAACCATTATTTAATTTCTTCCTAAGTTTTCCACCTATTATGACTTCATATTTTTTGTTCTTTTCTTTCCTTCAATTTAATCTTTATCAATTTTGTTTCAGTTTCATCTGATGATGTAAACTCAACCCCTACCAACCTACTAATCTCTAATTTCAACCCATCTTCCTTTTATATAAATATGCATCTTCCCTTTAGTTTCTCATCTAGAAATGATCGATCTGAGTCTCAAGAAATGTATGAAGATTGTGAAGTTCTTGCATCCATGGTCGCTAAAGAAGATGGGGTTTTGCTACCGAGCCAAGGCTCTGACTTTAACGACATTCACATAAATTTTGACCCTTCTTCTCCTCTAATTATTTCAGTATGTAAACTAATTAATCATCTCTCCTTTCTCTCTCTCTCTCTCTCTCTCTCCATATATATATATATATAAATCTAAGAAATGGTTAACCTTATTGTAGAATGATGAAGAGGTAGCTGGAGGGACAACTAGAGAGAAGAAGGAGAATGGCTCCTCCAGTAAGCCCCCAGAAGGAGAATCAACAAAAGAGATGGAGATGATCATTAAGCCCCAACATAAGAAGAAATGTTATCACCGCTACACTCCTCGCCAAATTCAAGAGATGGAAGCGTCTCTCTCTCTCTCTCTCTAAACTTAATTATGCATACACAATATCACTTTCCTAACCCTATCCCTTGCACGCAGTTTGTTTAAGGAGAGTTCACACCTAAATTACAAACAAAGGGAAAGGGTGAGCCAAGAGTTAGGGCTAAAGCCAAGCCAAGTCAAGTTTTGGTTTCAGAACCGTCGAACCCAAATGAAGGTACATACATCTTATAATTAATTTTATCCATAACTTGCCATTTCAGTATCTTATATAATGGGTTTTTATTTTTTTAAATATGTAAGGTCTCAATTTCCACATAGATTGGGTTTTTAATTTGTGATTAATTAGTTTGGATTATTTATTGATAATTTTTCATGTGCTAGGCATAACAAGATCGGAATGATAACTTGACGCTGAGAGCCGAGAATGAAAGAATGAAGAATGAGAATTTGCAGCTACAAGCTGCCATACAAGCATTGATATGCCCAAACTGCAATAATATGGGTTATGATGAACAACTTTGACTTGAGAATGTGCAACTCAAAATAGAGGTACACTACTCTCACAGACTTATTGTATTAATATATCTTTCAATTTTTTCTAATTCAGGATATTTGAAATACAGATGCACATATATATATATGTAACTATCTTTGTCACAAAACTTTTTCTACTTTTTATATAAAAATTTAACTACCATAATACTATTATTTTTATTTAACATTATATTAGAATACAAATACTTCTTCACATAAAGATATTTAAACAAAACTTTTATACATAAAATTGAATTTCTTTTTTGTGGTCAACACATTTGGCCCACAAAAATAGTAATGCCCAAAATTTACACAAAATAATGCGACCCTTTCAAACTTGTTTATAAGAAACAAAAAAATTATTATGATAATTTAATATTAGCAAAAATTAAAATAATATTACTATATTATTCTTAATAAAATTTTCTTCCATAAGAAAAAAAATTTCCTTCTTGCATACCTTCTTTAATTTTTTCTTTTTGCTTATATATGTTCTTCTTTCTAGTTACAAAGAGTGGGTTGCTTTGGTATAACATCAAGCCAGCATATTCAAACAGTGGAAGCAACAGAAGCGATGGCCTCTTCGCTTCCTCCTTCCTCAACAATTATTTTCTGGGAGCAACAAATAGACAACTTCAGGGACGTGATCAACCAAGCCCCTTTGGTAACAAAAAACTTCTCCCAATTCGTTGGCAACTGTTTGTTTGTGGAAGGCAACAAATCCTTTGTATTGGGCCTTGCAATGTCATCCATGGAGGAACTCGTGAAGATGTGTCAGGCAATTGAACCTCTTTGGATTAGATTTGAGGGTAGAAAAAGAAGTGTTGAATGGTGAAGAGCATGCGAGGATGTTTCAATGGCCATTGAAGTTTCAGCAAGATAGAGGCAATGAGTTTATTATGGAAGCCTCTCGACACATTGTTGTTGTCGCCATCAGTAGCTTCATGTTGGTTGATGCTTTCCTTGACGTCGTAACTCCAATTCAATAACTTCTTTAAATTAAGATAATGTATATAAATGTTTTCCATTCCAAAACAATTTTTTTGAGTGATTAAATGTTAAAAAACACGATCCATTATTTATCATTAAATAGAAAAATTATTTTGAAAATATAAACAATGCAACAAGATGCATTAATTGAAGCTTAGCGTTACCCTATTTAATATATCTCAAAAAAATAATTTAACATATATTGAATGATAGTTTTTTTTTATTAATACTCATTAACTTTTATTATGTCATTAACTTTTATTAGTAATAACTATGTAAAAAACGTCACCAAAATAATATTTTAATTTCTATTTTAATCTATAGATGTAAGGGACAACATCCATCTATATATTGAATTTGTATATAAGAAATTTCTATAAAAAGTCATTATTTGTTATTTCAGATGAAGTGGGGGAAGCTCTTCCCCTCCATTGTCTCTAGAGCAACAACTCTTCAAGTGATCAATTCAGGCATTTTGGGACATGCAAGTGGCTCCCTTCATCTTGTGAGTATTCCACATATATGAAAAGTTCATGGGATTATTTTGAAATTTTGATTAAATTAACATTATATATATGTTGTTTTACTTTTATATACTTAGTTTTGATGATGAAAAATAATATTTTATTCAATCCCTAAGTTATGAATCAAGGTTGTGGTTTTCAACATAAATCAATTTCAATATCAAGTATTATTTTGTGAGAATGAAAACCAAATGAATTTCAAGTATCGAGAATTCAAAGTCATATTTTTCTAAGTTTGGAAGGTTAGAGCACCTTATAAGGAGACATATATGAAAATATTTTAGTTTTAGAAAACTAACTCTTGGTAATTCAATAGTTAACATTCATTAGTGATAAAATAATTTTTAACGAATTTTTCAAAGAATAGAAAGTGTATATCTTAGAGGTGGTAAAATCGCAAAATCCTAAGTTCCTACTAAAACCCAAATTCTACTTTTTTATTCTTATAGATTTTGATTTTTTAGATATTTTTATTGAATCCAAATGTACTTTCTTATTTACATTTATGTATTAAAGTAAATGGAAGGTAAAATATAAATTAAAGAAAATGAGAACATTTACTTATGTAAATATGTGGTGATGTTTTGTATTAATCAAGTGTGCTTCTACATGTTATCTGTTAAGTTTTCAGATTTTCCAAGAAGATAGTCAACTATGTTGTTTAGTGCTATCGACTATGCATAAGGATAGTCGACTATGCTTGTTTAATCTGTCGACTAGATATGGCCTCTATCGACTATATTTCATTATGTCGACTATTGTGTAAGGATAGTCGACTATGCTATTTCATCTATCGACTATGTTTGTTCATGAATTTCAAAATTTTTCTTGTATTTTTGATCTGTCAACTATGTAAAAGGATCTGTCGACTATGAGAAGTTTTGGTTGAAGAATAGTCGACTATGCTTTCTTATCTGTCGACTATGCCTAATTTTATTTGAAGAAATAGTTGACTAACCCATTTGATCTGTCGACTATGTGTTTCACAAAAACTTACAACGGCTAATTTTTCAATCTCCAACGGCTAGTTTCTCATTCTCCAACGGCTCAATAATGGCTAGTTTTGTGCAAGACTCTTGGGATGCTTATATATACATATCAAGGAGATCAAGAGATGGCTAATGGATGGGAATGAAATAATTTGAGCTTACTGTTACTTTCGTTTGTATTTACAGTGATTGGGCTTCAATTTTTTTTTTTCTCTTCAAGGCTTTGATTTTAACTTGTATTAATTCATTCAAGCCTTGTTTTCTTTGTGAGAGAACTTGTAACTAAGAGTGCCAACTCTTAGCATCTCGTTTACATTTGTATCACTTTTATTTTCCTAGCTTTGTGCTAGAGGACTTGCTCATTAAAGTAAGGGACTGTAATTCCTAACTAGGTGCTAGAGGGCTTGCTTGTATAAGCAAGAGGTTGTAATTCCTAGTCTTGGACTAGAGGACCTACTTGGTTTAAGTAGGGGGTTTTAGTGGATTGTTTGCAAATCCTTAGTGAGGAACTAAGGTAGTGGATTAGGCTTGGGTTAAGCCGAACCACTATAAATCCTTGTGTTTCTTGTGCTTGTGCTCTTTGATCTATTTATCTTTCCAAGCATTTCGTTTTTCCTCACTTGGTTCACATATTTATTTTCTGTAAACTTTCATCTGTCACTTTTATATACTTCACGTTTTATTTCATAAAACCTCAATTTGTGTTAAAAAGCTTTTCAAGTTCAATTAAGTTTTTAAAATAACCAATTCACCCCCCCCTCTTGGTGTGTGCCATAGCACCTCCCGTTCTAACAATATATATTTAGGCACCTAATATTGGATTTTAGATTTTTACCAAAATAGCATATAATAAGAATGACTTGCCAGTCTAACTAGCGTGTCCTTCTTGATTTTCTTTGCAAACACTCTAGCAAAAGATTTGGCATGGAATAGGTGAACTCGCTAATGTGACTGGTGAATTTGGTTTAACTTGCAAAAACTTATGTTTTTTAAGACTTGGCAAGTCTCTTCGATTTTAGTCTCTGAAACCATCCAATGCTATCTTAGTAATATATTGAAGACCTTCATAATATACTACTTTATAGGTGTTACATTTTTATTTTTTAAAATTGATAGGATGCTCATATTTACAGGGATGCAAATAACCGAAGCAAGGAAGAAACTGATGAATCTTGCAGAGAGGATGAGAAAAAATTTCTTTGTGAATATGAGTAGTTCTTGTGGTCAAACATGGATGGCCCATTCGGATTATGCTAATGACACTATTAGAATCACCACTAGAAGTATCACCGAGCCTTGCCAGCCCATTGGTTTGATTCTCGCTGTTGCATCCACTTCTTGGCTTCCATATTCACCCTTTCTCGCTTTCAATCTACTCAAAGATAAGCATTGTAGGGCTCAGCAAGTACATAATCATCACCTTCTCAATACATTCTTCCTTTGTCTCATTTTCTTTTCAAAATCCATTAATTAGCATTGCATTTGTGTTGATCATATATGGCAGCTAGATGTTCTTTCAAATGTGACTTCTTTGCAAGAGGTGGTTCACATTGCTAGTGGCTCACATCTAGGAAATTGTGTTTCTCTTTTTCGCATTAATGTAAGTATGCGTACATTCATTTTGATTCTTGTGTGTATGGGTATTTTTTTCATGTAAAGTTGTAGTACCACATTACTACCTATATATATTTGTGTAGGACACAAGCACATAATTCATTCTACAAGAGAGCAACATTAGCGATACCAGTGGTGTAGTGGTGTTTTGTACCCTCAGCATTGACTCTCTCCAACTTGCCATGAGCAACCGAAACCAGTCCAACATTCCTCTACTTCCACTTGGATTCATCATACATCCCATGGGAGCACTCCTTGAAAATGACTACTCCGTCATCAGTGAAGTCAATGGTGTGCCTAATTCAGACTTTGAAAGCTTGCCAGGACAAGGTTGTTTACTAACTGTCGGGTTATAAGTTTTGTTTAGCGCCAACCCAACTGAAAAGCTTGAGTACTCTGACATTATCGCGATCAGCAAGCCCTTGTGCAACATAGTCCAAAAAATTAATACTAACAGTGATAGAGGAGGAGATGATGGTGTTAGTTGTGCTAATAATGGTGGTAATGTGGGCATTTCTACGAAGCTGGTGGCACAAGATGAGCCATCCTTGCAACAAGATTAGGGTTTTGAATATATCCCTAATTACACAAAAAAATCTCCATCTCTTTTTGAGAGAAATTTGATATAACAATATTTTAATTGTTTTTGTTTCAGCCTTTATTTGGTAATTATTGAACTAGATATTTAGCTTTTTATAAGGTGAGAATGTGATGTAGAAGACTCTACCATGTAAAAGACTTCCTCAAAAAGATAAGATACCACAATACTAATCCTATCCATGTAACACATATTCAATCTATCCCTTTGAGGATAAAGTATTAAAACTTCTCAAGTGGTAGAAATATATTTAAGATACACATAGCCAACCGATAAAGAAGGAAATGATAGATCCCATGAAATAGGAATCTCCCTAAGGGTAGAGTAAAACTATAGCTTCAAAAATTAAGGTCACAATATAAAAAAACATGTGAATCACATGGAAACAACACTTTTAGTAGATCATTTGTCACTTTGGGGGGGTCATTCATCATCCTGAGACTCATTCATGACCCTAAGAGTCATTAGTTCAGAGGACTCACACCCATAATGTTTCCAGACTTCCACATGCCATCCTAAGAGTCACAACCTTCATGTCATCTTGAGAGACACAACCCCTCCTGAGACTTCATTGTTACCAAGACACACTCCCATCACAAGTCACACGAGAAAGGGTCACACGCATACTTCAACAAGATGATCTCCCACAAAAAAATAATTATTATTGTAGTCAAGCAACAACACATGCTTTTTACACGTGCATCAATACGCAACACAGAGAATAGGGACATCTTAAGTTTTATCTATTCTTCCAAGAAAGAGAATATCTCTTAGAAAGCATACGAAAGGAGTAGAAAAACTAAAGAGAATCAATAGAGAATGATTTCACTTATATGCACATAAAATGCTCCCCCTAAGATCACACCCAATTAGATTGATGAACCCCTACGATAGTAGAAAGTCACGATGAATCGGATTCACCGCATAAATCTAATATTCTTTTTCACATGGGAAGATTTTCAGAGCCTCTTAAATTTATACGGTTTCTTCGAAAAACCATTTGTATCATCAAACATCATATGTAAGACAAAATGAATAAGGATGCATAAACATAATAAATAAAATGATCATGGGCTTGTGCACAGATTAAACTCGAGCTTCAAAGGTTTAAGCTATGCCTCAATCATATCATACATGACATGAAGTGCTCTTAGCTTTGCCACTTCTTGTCCTGAGAATCCATCAACTCTTAACGTCTTATCCATCATCTCCTTGATGTTGTCTTCTTTTACAATATTTGTAAAACAAAGACTAAAAGAAACTACTTTAGACTTAATTATTTCTCTTTACATAACCAAATGACTAAATTATTACATATTAAATGAATTAATATGAAGCTCCTATAACATTCACTAATTCACATTCAAGCCCATGTTCATCCCAAACATTGATACATTCAAACCATTCTACTTCTGATAAAACAATTTTGAATAACATCTATGCATATATCCATAATTACATATGGGCATTCAAGACTACACGCTTAACATCCTCATGTCGTTGTCTAATGTGGTAACCCACACAACCAACAACATTTGGCATGTCAAAGCATGTTGCCACAACATATTTGATAGAAGTGGTCGACCAGGACAATACAGGCAATCAACTGATTCCATACATGAAACTGCTGATTGTGTCCTTAAGTAGTCGACTAATTCTATAATAAAACACAACCAAAGCATTTACTACAAAATCAGCCAGCCGAAACCCTACGCATAGTCAATAAATTTCATACAACTTGACACATACAATCATCGTATATGAATTAAATACCAAGTTAAGGCTTTTGATACCACTATTGGAATTGTTGTACGGAAATGTAGGTAAATTTAAAATTTTTGCACATTAACCATGCACAACAAAAGTCATAAATATACATATCATACACAACTTAGGTATTTAAGAAACACGATATTTCATCATATAAAATGTAATAAATAACATACTTGTAGCTCGATGCTAGGTGGGTGTAGAAATTATTTCTACATTGAGATTGATTCCTTCTCACTGCATAGAAGGCCTAATCTATCCACACCTAGCTAGCAACCAATACCATGACGCAATCATCATCCCGTGCTAGCTTGAGGAATTTGATTCACTAGCATCCATGTGTCTCTCTGGACTCTCTATAATTTTCACTCACGTAACAATTATGCTTTATAATTTTAGACAAAGAAGTAGAAAAAAATAAAGAAGCAAATGCCAAGCACTATAAAACCCCTTTGTAATTTCCTCCTAATTTATGCCTCCCAATTTTTCCACTAACCCCTTATAATTGAGTGATAGGTGGAAGGCACTATCTGCAGCTTTGGCGGCGAAAATGGTTAACCAATTATTTAGAGATGGTCAACTGATTTCCACCAGATGGAAAAACAACCTTGAGGTAGTCAACATTCCTTGCTATTTCTAAAGAAACCACACGCCGATTCATTAACTTTTAATCAATTGAGTCATTAACACTTAATGACATCTTTATAAACCACCATTAACTATTAATGATGTTTGAGACATAACTGGTGCATAGTATCGATACCAGATGCCATACTATATTGTGTGTGACTTTTTAGGTTCACCATCAACTGGCAATCAGATAATGCCAAAACCCTTTTGACGTCGGCTGAAATAGCTCAACCTATCATGAGAATCTCTCCATATTCTGGTGATGTTCTGAAAGGTCATGGGAAGTGCCTAGCAGCAGTCCAACACAATATAGTAGGCAATGAAGTCAAACTTCAAGCAAGCCAATTACAGTTGATGATTACCATATAATGCAATTCTTTCGTCACTCAACGTCCCGACCGAGATAGAGTCATAGTACGATAAACTCACAAACTTAATAACTATGTGTAATGTAATGTCCCACTTTTCTCGAGCATTAAATAACTTAGGAATTTTGGGAATATATATATTTTAATATAAACCATTTTCCGACAATCTCGTTTTACCTTCCCAGCATACTAAATAAGAATAAATAAACTAAGACAGGTAATCATAATAAATGCGGAAGCTAAAATTAAAACCTGATATGCTATAGAAACGGAATTCACTTTAATCATAAAATAAGAATCCGTACCATTACATCTTCAAATACTTAATTACATGGAGACTCATCATCAAGCGATAACAACTAAATACCTCAATTGATACAATCCAATGATATCTCAAAAGTACATTAAATCATAACAATTATACATGATCATCAATATAATAATATATCTTGAATCCTCATGAGAAAGCAAATACCAGGATAACTCGCCAAACCCATCGGCCACGTCATCACATGTCGTTACGTCTCAATCATCTCCTTGCCATATCTGCAAGTCCTAACTAGAACATTTGAATGTTCCAGGGGCATAACCTGATTAAAAGATGAATCTTCTAGTGAGGGTTTAAAAACATGATACGTGAATGCATGATGCAAATACATGAACAATCATTTGCCCTAGTGTAACTTCTCAGGCCCAGCCCGGCATGGAACCCTTGGCAGAATGCCAAACCTCTGTAGGATAAGCCTAATGTTGTTCCATCAATTTCCCTTGGAGAATTTCGGCTACACTCTTAGGGTGACATCCCATTCCCATGCACAAATATTAATATGACAATAATATCGTGCCATACAAATATCACGACTTTCCATGCAATATGACAAAATTAATCATATCTTTCATAAGTATCTTGCATATATAAGCAATCACATCTTTCATAAATATCATGCATAATAAACAATCATATCATATAGGATAGGACAACTAACCTTTAGAGATAAAACTCAAATTTTTCAAAAAGGTGCATCACCTCGATATGCAGGCCCGACCTTGATTTTCGTGCTAATTCTCGAAAGTTGCACCAATCACTTTTCCTCGAGCACATAAATCATAAAAAGTATATTTAATCACTAAATATCTCAAAACCCCAATTTTTAGATATTTCCTTCATTTTCTTCTATTTTTCCCTCTAAAAATCCCAATAAATACCCTCGAGACTATTTTCTCGAATCTCTTTTCACAACAATTCATAATATCCTATGAACTTCAAAGCAAAATATTGGACTTAACCAAATGCTGCGTTTTCACGCAAAATAAGGCTGTTCGGTGCAAAAATTGAGACATCTGGAAGCCCAACTTCAAAAATTTTTACACAAACCCCCATAAATTATTTTTCTCTTTTTCTCTACATTTTTTTTGGATTTTTCTGAGCTAGCACACGCTCCCACGTACTGGAGCTTGGTTCTGCCCATGAAGGAAGCGCGTGAAGGCCACGCGTTGGCCTTCTTCTCCAGCGTACACCGGAGCTAGGAGCCGATGCCATCTTAACCTCATTCTCTAGTCGATCCAAATGGGCCCTCTTGAGGCCTGAAAAGACCACCGGAATACGTCCAACCGGGGACTCGAATGTCCTGCCAGGCGGACAGCCTCCCTCTTTCCGGCGATGTAACGACCCGCCTCTCGGAGCCTCATCGTGCACAAAGAGGATCCGTGAGAGGGTCATTACTAAAATGATACCGAACAATACACAACTACAACTCATGTACAATCCTTATTAAAATCATATTCTTTTTATCATTTAACATCTCATAATCATTTTTACAAAACCATTCATCACTTGGGCCCACTTGGGCTTACATAACATACGACAATCTCAAAAAACGTAAACATTAACCTTAACAAAGGCATGATGACACCCACGATCTAGTTTCGGGAGAGCTCTACACTTGCTACCTTGACACGATGGCCTGGACCCAAACCCCGTTGAACGTACCTACTATCTCAGGCGTTTCTCTTACCTAGAATGATGGAAAGCAAATGTGAGTCGCGAGACTCAGCAAGCTCATGAAAGAAAGGCTGTAGGTTTAAGGTTGGACTCTTCCCATGATACCCCATGCAATTCATACCAATGCAAACATGCCATGTCATGAACCATATGTGCTTTACGTTTAAATGCATAACATAAAGTTAACTGCACATAAAGGAACTAGGGGCCCACATAAGTCACACATTGGCACCCAGGTCCAACATACAAACTTGTTATAGCCTAACATAGGCTACCATTTCATCATTCTCTCGGACCCACCTTTTCATGACATGGTCGGCTTTTCCTGACATTCACATTTGGCTTTTCCTGATACTCGTTACATGTTCTTCCTGATACCCATCATACCCTCATATGCTTTTCCTGTCATCCATCACATTGTCATATCCTTTCGTGATCTTGGTCTTCCCTCGGGGCACCCCCGAGCTAATATCTAAGCCGAGCCAAAGCTCCCTCGAGCCAACCCCGAGCTAATATCTAAGCCAAGCCGAAGCTCCCTCGGGCCAACCCTAAGCTAATATCTAAGCCGAGCCGAAGCTCCCTCAGGCCAACCCCGAGTTAATTTCTAAGTCTTCCCTCGAGCTTGCATCCTCACCATGCAATGCAACAAATAGGAAATGCAATGGCTTTTGTAACATAAAAATGATGACAAGGCCCCCATAAACCAAGCATCAGGCCCTGCTATGCCCACATAGGAATACACACATGCGATATGCTCTAAGTGCATATGCTCACCTAGGATACCCAAGTTGGCTCTTAGACCAACCGGGTCATGCAAATGCTTACACATCCCATCACACACAAAGCATGTGTCCCCAAATGAATGCAACCCAGCCCCCTGTATCACACACATCATGATATGCACAAACCAAGGTGAAAATCTGGAGTACCAGCTCTTCTGGCCCATCTAGCGCTTATCGTAACAGCCGATGACTGGCGCCCATACATCCAGCCATCAACTACCACGACCCACGATCGACAGTCAGTGACTTTGTACCCCATACCCTTAAACACACATAGACAACATTAAACTCATCATTTCGCACTCTTTAACCATAACAACATAGCCACTATTATGTCATTTGCATTCTCATCTCTTCTTATACACAGAAAACCATCTCCACATTCATAATAATTTATTAACATAACCCCATAAATCATACTGACTCTTCTAAGAACCTAACCCATCGGGTTCGGCATCATTCCCAAGGAAAATGGAACGATACGAAGCTCCGTAACGGTCAAAATGAAAGACACCAAGATATCTTTGCTTAACTCATTCCATCAACAATAACCTCATTAATAAATATAAATCATAGGGTGGTTGTCACGCGAAGTATTATTATTAATGCGTGGAACCAAGTCAAGGTGAGGGAGGGAATAACATATGAGAAACTACGAAGACTTTCACGGGAAATAAAGAATATGAGTAAAGGGTTAGGAGCTTACCTGAAAACAGTTGACTTCGGCCTCTTTTGTGCTCCCGTTACGAAGTAAAACGTTTCACTGCGTATAATAGTACCATAGCTTAAATTAATTAAATCTAACCGCTTAAAAATTTGTAATTTAAACACATAACGCTTCTACTAATTTTTACCCACGTACCTGATCATTTTCCCTGCCGAAAAATCCCAAAATTCCTTTATTTTCCCCTTATTTTCCTTCTTTTTCTTTTCTTTCCTTTCCTTTCTTTTCTTTTCTTTCTTTCCTTTTCTTTCTTCTTCTTCTTCTTTTCTTCTTCTTCTTATTCTTCTTCTTCTTCTTCTTCTTCTTCCTTTCTTCCCCATGCCTTCTCCAGCCGCCGTCTCAGCCAACACCGCCCTCGCTGTTCATCGCTGCTCCTCCCTCACTGGTGCCTTTGGCCGCCACCGCCACAGCCGGCTCCACCGCGGCCACCCGCGCCTCATGCAGCTGCTGCTACCGCCTTGCTCGGCTGCCATGGCCGAGTTTCACTCAGCCAGCCTCTCTCCCTCTCTCTCTCACACTGCTCTCTCTCTCTCTCCCTTCCTCCCTCACTTGGCCGAGCCCTCTCCCTCTCCCAATCTCTCAGCCCACTGATCTTTCTCCCCTTTGTTTATTCTCTATTTTGAACAAAAATGGTCCCCTGTAGCATACTTGGTTGCCACATAGCTATACATACATATATATATATATTAATTAGTTAAGTTAATTCAATTTATTCATTTGCTATTTTATTATTATTATTATCTCTTTTATCATTATTATTATTATTATCTTGATACCTTAAATTCTCAAATACCGAAATTGATATTTATTATTGTTTCCAAAATTTTGGGATATTACAGGCAAGCTTCGAAACTAATTTGATCTTGCTTTGTTAGCCACCAAAATCTCCAGAATTGATCTTCAGGTCATGGGTAACAAAAGCCCCATGGTTTTGACTCTCAATTTATTCGAAAAATCCCTTGATTTGAAGCTTCATTTCTCTCCATTTTCGGCAATTGTGGAACTCTTACTTATAGGCAAAATTGGGCTTCCAAATGCCCTTGGACGAACAACCCATGCCCCTTAGAGCATAAACCTCCCTCAGATCGCCCTCGAATCATCCTCACCCGACCCCAAAAGCGAGTTGCAGGTGTGCGATAATCCGATCGAACTTTCAGTCAATTTTTTTGCTTTTCTGACTAACCCCGTGGCCGTTATCGGCCCATGTCTTTACAAAAGATGCTCCCTCGACCATCCCTTGTGCAACTCTGTGGCTAAAATCGGCTGTGGTTGACCGACCATGTGCTGGTCATTGGCCAAACTTTTGGCTTTTAGCACTTTGGCCCCTTAACTTTTGGCTTTTACCTTTTTTACCCTTTTCACTTAGCCCATAACTTTCTATAATTGTTTTCAAGACCCTCAAGTCCTAAAACATCAATTTGACCCCTGAGGATTCCGAAAAAACATCGTTTTGACTTCCCTCTGGCAATTTAGAAAAACTGCACTTAGGCCTGAATCTTCTTTTTGGCCCTAAACCCTTTCTTTTCTTCCTGAAACCCCTAAAGGGTTGTTACTTATGAAAAAATCATGCCCCCTCAATCTTTCGTTGATTTCCCAAAAGTTGCCAATGACAATTCGATTTTGCAACCAAAATGGCAGCTGCATTTTAGCTGTACCAAAAATCGTTCCCGATCTGGTTTCTTTCGATACCATAAATCTTATGTCGGGATACTCGTTAAGGCCACATCATTTTTCTTTGGCGTCTCGGCTTCAGGGTACTCCCTACAATCAATTCGATCAATTTTTTTGGGCTATTTAGATACCAATCTTCCCTGAAATTTCATTTTCTTAATAAAACGTTTATTCTCTAATAATCCTAATTTCTTGGATATTACATGTAAGATCTTATTAATATGACTAGATGACACCTTAAGAAACACTTTTCTGATTAATCATACTGTCTTGGCTAAGAAATTTCTCATCACACTAACAGTAGAACACATGAGGGTGACAGATCATATCCCTAAACACCTACCTCTATGCACCAGCAATGCAGAACTGCGTAGATGAACTTCCCCACCTCATAATTGGATGGTTCAGTGCATTAACAAATCCCGCACACTAATACATAAGACAACCATGTCAGTTCAAGTCTTATAAGAATCAGTTATACAATCGCAACTCGATGACAAGATCATTATCCACAATGCTATATAATTAGTTATTAGTGTCACATTCAGTGCATTATTATCCAATAACCACCCATAAGTTTATTAGAGACATCGCCATGTCATATAGTATGTGACTCACCACTCTTAACCATTAGTATCTCATACTAATCAAGGAAGTAAACATCATGCTAATCCATAATTGATCAATTAGAGTCCCCATCCGATTAATCTAAGTACTAGGAATATCTACGAAATCACATATTCTTTACATCTTAAGAATAAGACTCTTAAGCAAAAAAATCCAGGGACTCATTCATATAACAAACTAGAGATTTTAATGAATGATGATAAACTTACATTTTATTAATATAATATACAAAGATACATTTAATGTATTTAATTACAAACACGTGCTAGACATCATCTAAATCTAGCATTAGGGCAGATCACTAATATGTTGTGTGGTTAGAAGAGTTGAAACTGAAGTTGTTTAGTTGTTTCAAGTGATCAACTTGGTTTTTATTACCTATGAAAATACCTGAGAGGTGGTTGAATTGGATTTAGTGAAAATTTAAGGATTTTTCCCAAAAATTTTTGGTTTTAGTTAGTTTGATTTGAGAGTGATTTAATTATGAAATGATTAAGTAGAGAGCATGGAAGCATAATTACTCAACATAAAATTTTTTAGAGGTTTGACTGTAAGAGCTTACATTCTCTCTCTTCAAGCAAAAACTTGAAAGTTTAACTATGAAGAATAAACCCTAGCTTTTGTATACAAGGTATAACTTTGAATTACAATTCTCTTGCAATCAAGAACAGTTCCTAAAGAAAGTTACGCACCCTCACAAATTACAGTGAGCTCTCATAACACACAAGTGAATTAAATTTAAAGTACATTGATTTAAAAATACAAAAAGATATAGGATGAATGAGAATTTAAAACCACACTCCTTAAGATAATCAACCAACTCAATACTCAAGTATTCACCTCCTTGTCAAACAAAAGATGGCCTAGTCATTTTCCCGAGAATATAAGATTCATAAGTTAGCCCAAGTTCTAAACCCGAATTGAAATCAATCCACATTGAACTAACTTTGTCAATCGACTCTCACTAATATGACCAAGCCGAAGGTGCCACAATTGTATAGGATTAACATGATTATCTCAATAAGGTTTCTCTATTATTGTGGTGTTAGCGTTATCAACTATTTGCTGACTTTGTTCACATTCACATGTTTCTAGAAAATACAAACATTTACCATTACATCCTTGCCCACACACTCATTACCATAATAAATGTAACAACAATTGTTGGCAAAAAAGAATTCATAATTTTATCGTACAAGCTTACAAATAGACAAAACATTCCTTATAGGATTCGATACATGTAAACAGTCCTATAAATAAAACACATGACAAGAAGGCAAAAGTAAAAAAGTAGTTCCAATGGCTAATGCAACAACTATTGCTCCATTTCCAACCTTTAGAATCACTTCAAGCTTCCCAAGCATCCTACTTCAATGGAGATCCTATGCAGACAAATAAATATGAGAAGTAGCACCTGAATCAATGATCCATGAAGTAAGGTACTGATCAATCGTAAGATCAATCTCAATTATAAACAAGGAAGAAGAAATACCTTGACTTTCTTGATGCATGACCTTCAAGGTTCTAAGATAGTTAGGGCAATTTCTTTTCCAATGACCTTTCTTTTGGTAGAAGTAACAATTATCTTTGCTAAATACCTCATTTCCTTTCAACTTTGTCTTTCCTATGTCCTTCCTTGCCCCAAGAACCTTTATTTTCTTCTTCCTAATTTTAGGTTTCCTCTGAGAAGAACACGAGACAACGATAAGAACTCTTTCTTTACCTTTACCCTGCATTTGTGATTGTGTTGTCGTTAACTTGTTTAATAACTTGGGGAGAGAACATGCAATTTTATTCATATAAAAATAAATGATAAAGAAAGAAAATGAGTCCGACAATGATTGCAAGATCAGATTAATCCTAAGATGAGGATCCATGGGAAAATCCAGTACATTAAGCTGACCGATCCAATTGATCATGTTGATGACATGTTCTCCCACATCTAACCCTTCCATCATTTGAAACCAAAATAGCTTCTTCCATATCTCATATCGAGCTATTTGACTACGCTGCCATAAAGGTCCCTTAGATTCTAAATCATCCCTGTAGTATTAGGAAAATTCTCATGATGTTGTTGCAAGTCATTGGACATAGAGGTAAGAATATAATTTTGGGCTCTCAAGTCATGATTCTTCAAACTCTCTCAGGTAAACCTCTCCTCATCAGTCACATCATCAGGAATAAAAAAAGAAGTACTAAGGAACAAGACATCGTCTATCCTCTCCATACTAAGAACAATTTTAGGATTATAAAACTAGTTGGAGATATTAGAGTCAGTAAGCCTATTAGTATCCAAAATACGGGTTAAGGGATTCATGTTGCTTATCATTTTATCTGTAGAAAATAAATAGATATATTAGTAGATGGATTTTGGTAAAAAAAAAAAAAAAAAGCCATTTAATTAAGGACTTTAAACTAAATGGGTGCTCTCACTAAATTTTTTGAATCTGTACTTCCTAACCAGAAAACGTGATCCTTCAGAATGATCCAATAGCAGGTGTGAATTCTCTTTCATATGAATATCCCTCATATTTTAGTTTTTGAAGTACTCACATAATTGAGTAGGCAACACTTGACCCCACATCACATGTGGAGCTCGTTCTTTGGCTTCTAACCAACCATAAATCTCACATTTTAGTTTTTGACCTGATGGACTAGTTAGATCCCACCCACTGTCTTGGCTAAGTGCAATGGTTTGAACATAATCCTCCCATATTTTAGTTTTTTGTTAGGTGAAAATCATTAAAGACCACCCCATCATATGGTTAAAATAGGAAAGTTAAGCCCCTAAGGCATGACGTAAGTGGTAAAACTCTCAAGTTTTCTTGGGAGTGGCAGGGGATCAACTATTGGTAGAGGCGGAAATGCCCCATTTAGTAAGGACTGACTGTGTGTTTTCTTAACTACAACAAATTTTGGTTTTCTCTATGAAATTTTTCGTAGTTAAAAATTCAATTTTCGTAACAAAAACCAATTAGTTACGAAAATTTATTCGTAGCATGAATTGTAGTTAAAGCCTCGTAGCTAATAGTATTTAGCTACGATTTAATGTTTCGTAGGAAATAATACATTTTTCTCTACAATCAGAGAAATGTAGAGAAAGCATTAGTTTTCTACTACAACATATATCGTAGCTAATGATGGCAATTTTCATAGTAGATAACACAACTTTTACTACGAATGTCAAATTGTAGAGAAAATATTTATTTTTCACTACATCAAATCGTAGCTATCCATGCCAATTTTCATAGCAAATTAGTTTTCACATACCAAATTTTCATAGCAAATTAATTTTCACATACCAATTTTCATAGTAAATTGATAGTCACATACCAATTTTCGTAGTTAATTCTATATACAACTAATATACCACTACAATATCACTAAATTCAATTTCGTAGTAGAAAAAATCCATTTTTTGGGAATAATATTTTTCTCTAAACCTACACCAACCCTTACAATCTATATGAAATTTAAAACACAATATATAACTTCAAAAAAATTCAATTAATCATATAAAATAAAACTAATGTCAACCACAATCTCCACAATCTCCAACTGTTTACATAATACCAATACATATAATGATAGTAACATTAAATCCTAAAATAAAAATAGTTAATTAACACAATATGAAAATTTAGCTCCAAGTGTCATTCTTCCTCTCCAAGTGTCTTTCTTCCTCTGCTACTTATGCATGCCAAGAACCTGAAAAACAAATGTAAACGAAAGATCAAACAAATTAGTCTAATTTGTTTCAATGTGAAAGACTTATAATAATTCGAATAAAGAAAACTAATCATACTAAAGTCCATCAAATTTCACAAGGACATCAAATTTCATAGTCTTCACCCATATTATCTCTAATAAATTTCATGAAAGACTGAACTCCATGCAGATACACCTCAAACCAATTTTTGGCAAACATCCAGCCTTCTGAATGACATAAAACACTTTCTAAATCACATAAAAATAAACTTAAATTAAAAGTAAAGCAATATCATCAGACAAATTATGGTTTGCAATATAAAGCTAAGGTGGATCAAGGAAAAGTAGTAACAAATCAATTGTTTCGTTGCATATTCACTACATTAAGAAAGAAGACATGTTTGGAAATAGAAAAGCATAAGTTGGTTTGGGTTGTTTTACTGTCTGGTGCTACAGTGCATGTGAGACTGTTTTATTTTTTGTTTCAATTTCTCTTCCATCTTTTCTGTTTCTTTCCAGTTTCAACTATTTTATATGTATGTATTAAATTGAAAACATACATTCAATTTCTCTTTCTTTTTTTTCAGTTTCAATTCAATTAATTGCTTTTCTCGATTTTTTTCCTATTTCTTTTTATATACAAATATTTTCTTTTTACAAATTTAAATTGAAAATAGTACTATCTAAGTATTTTATACATATTTTTTATTATATGTGCGGCTCATGTGCTTGAAGCTCGTGATTCACCTGACATCTAGGCTCCAAGCTCCTCCTTCTGCACTCTTGAAAACTATGTTGGTGATTGATATCATTGTTATCTGCATTGCGAAGTTTATGGTCTTCTCCTACTTTCTTTTTGTGCTTTCCATAAATTATAGATTAATCTGTCAAGTTACAATTTCCCCTTCATTTTGTTTAAAGCATCCACTATGCTTTATGAAAGTATTAATTGAAATATTCATGCTGGTTTCCAACAAGATTCCTAAAGGTTATATGTTTGTTTTTACAAAAGTTTTTTTCACTAAGATTCTTATTATGTATTTGGTTTAATTCTATGCCATTTTCCTACTTCCTGATTTGTGTAATAAATACAAGTAAATGTGCCTAAACAATAATTTTAAGTGTTGGGATCACTACAAATGTTGTAAAACACATACTTTGAAATCCAAAGTTAATCAAATTAACCAAAAAAATAGGGGAAAAAAGAAGCAAAAAACACTAAATATAACAATTAGACTTTCACGCAGAATCAATGCATGCATAATTTTTGTTGAATATGTCCCACTTTGAACACTCCAACACCTATTGTATCACTCATTGTCTCACAAGTCTTCTCTACGAACTTTTGACGAACACATGGTACATGCAAAGATGAAACATATGGTGTGCTTGTACAACTATTTAAACATAGGCATTTTATCAAATATATGGTGTGCTTGTACAACTAAAATATAAACAATGAATCCAAGCAAAAAGGGAAAAAACAAAAAAAATCAACTCTAGACACAACTCTCGACACACAGATGATTACAAGGAGGAAAAGCACAAACCGGATTGACAATCACGGAGTCGGATCAGGAGGTGTTCGAACTACCGAGGAAGCTGTCGGAGTTGGAAGTAGATGGTGGAGATGCTGCCAGAGGAGACTTGCAGCAGGTCACAGTGAAGAATCAGGGCACATAATCGCGACCTGGGTTTGAACAAATGATTAATCGTGGGAAGAAACAAAAGTTTTGGTTTGGACAAAGGGTTTCGATTTGGCGGGGATTGACAACGAATTTGGATCTTCAAGGATTTGAAGGCTTCTGGAATCGGTTTGCACAGCAAAATCTAAACCCACTAATTCCGTGCAAAAATATGAGACTTTGGAAGGCCAAATTGGATTTGGCAGGGATTAACGAAGGATTTGGATCTTCAAGGATTTACACGATTTGCACACAGGAATTCCATTCAGAATTTTGAGTGGGTTTACACATAATTTAAATATTTGATTTACATGATTTAAATATTTGACACTAATTCCGTGCAATTTGAGAGTTTGAGAGGTTAATTTTTAATTAATTTGAGTTTCTAAATGTACATTTTAGGGGGAATCTTTCTCGCTCATTTTTTTATACTTTTTAATTTTTATTATTTTTAATTTAAAAAAATTAAAATTATCTTTTAACTACAATTTAATAATTATGTAACAAAATCTTATTTTTTTGCTACGCAATTTTGAATCGTAGATAAACTTTCGTATTGAAAAATTACATTTGGTGGCAAAAAAATTTGGCTTATTGAAATTGCCTACGATTTAATAATTACGTAGTAAAATATTAACTTTTTACTACGAAACTTATAGCTTAGATAAAATTTTCGTAGCTAAAAATTATATTTGATGGGAAAATTTTTAGCTCCTTTAAATTATCCACAATTTAATAGTTTTGTAGCAAAATGTTAACTTTTTGCTATAAATTTACTACGTAGAAAAAAAAAATCATAGAGAAAGGGTTATTTTGTTGTAGTATAAGTTTGTGACCGCATCCGATTTACCTGGAGGTCGAACCAAGGAGGAAGGCCAGTCTTCTCCAAGACTAGGCAGGTGAAATTCGGACACCTGAGTCATCAAAAAGAAAAAAATGAGAGTTAAAAAAATCTTCTCAAAATGGTCAACTCTCTCCTCATCCTTTGATGATGTTGATTACTCAATCTCTTTCCCTTTCCATCTCCATCTTGCTTTCCTTTTCTCTTTGGGTTCTCTAAACCCAAAACTCTATCTAGGATTTCATGATAGTTAATAAGGAACCCTCCACCATTCCAACAGTAGTGCTCGTGTTGCAAAGTTCGTGGGCGGACACCTTATTTTTTATGATGGTGATTGCCTAAAAAGGTTTTTTTTGTAGTTTTTTTTTCTAAAAAACATTAGTTTATATTTATATATATTTACCCTATTGGAAAATATATTTATTTTTATAATTAGAATATAATTTTTGTAACAAAAATACATTTTTATATTTATGTAAGATATGAGAAGAGAGAAGGACAAAAGGGAAAGAATGCAAAGAAGAAGTTCTGGAAGAGATAGGAGAGACGAAGAGAGGAAGGGAAAAGAGAACCCAATGTAGAGTGGTCCTTCTATTCAAATTTCTAAGAAAGAAGGTTTTTGTAATTTTAAAAACATAAAAAGTGTCTTTTGCTTTTCTTGATGGATATGAGAATGATGAGTGTAATGCACTTGATAATTAATTATCATGTAACCCAATCTTATCAAAAAGTAAAAACTTATATGGCTAAAATAGCCTTTTCAGCTTTTGATGGTCATCAATTACTCCCTTCAATGAATGAAGTAATTACACAGAACAGAAATGGAGAGAGAAAAAGAGATGTGTTCCCTATTTAAGTTGTTTCTTGCATTGGGAGATAAGAGAGTCAAACCATCATTTAATTTCTTCCTAAGTTTTCCACCTATTATTGCTCTTTGGCCCAAACCTTTCAAATATTGCACTTAGACCCCTTGCAACCTGGTCTTCGGGCCATCCTAAAATTTCCTTTATGCCCCTATAGAAAGGGTTTATTGCGTTAATCCCCCAAGATTTTGATAAATTATACTTGTATCCGAGTTTTTCAGAAATTGCACTTTTACCCAGGCTCAAAAGTTACAATTTTGCCACTAGCTTTGAAACTATATTTTTATCTCAGAACTTTCATAATTCCTTGAAATGACCTTTTTCCCCAAACATTTTAGTTTAAAAATCTTGGGTATTACATCTTGGTTCCAACTTTTTTGTTTTCAACCTTTTAACATAAACTGGTAACCCCAAATCCTAATATGTTTAAGTCTTTGGGGTCTCCCAACCCATATTTCATAAGGTGTAGTCGAAACAAATTTAGTTCGTATCCGATTTAATAGATAAATTATCGTAAGAATGACATAATCCCACAATGAAATAGGCAAATCTGTGTAGCTAATCATAGAACGTACCATGTCTAACAAGATTTCTATGTTTAGGCACATCATTTAGTTATGGTGTATACGAAAGAGTTAATTGTGAAACAATACCACACTCTTTAAGATAATCAACTAACTCAGTACTTTCTAATCCAAGAATCTTGATACTCTTTCATTTTTGTGTTTTCTACTTCCACTTTGAATTCTTTGAACTTTTCAAAGACTTCAAACTTGTACTTCAAAGAGTACACATAACAATACCTAGATAAATCATCAGTAAAAGTCACAAACTAGACATAACTACCCTAATCCATAACATTTATGGGCCTACACACATCCGTATGTACCAATGCCAATAATTTAGTAGCCCTTTTCCCTTGTCAAACAAAAGATGACTTAGTCATTTTCCCAAGAATACAAGATTCATAAGTTAGCCCAGGTTCTGAACCCAAATTGGAAATCAATCCACATTGAACCAAATTTGTCAATCGACACACACTAATATGACCAAGCCGAATGTGCCACAATTGTATAGGATTAGCATGATTATCTCAAGAAGGTTTCTCTATTACTATGGTATTAGTGTTAGCAATTATTTGTTGACTTTGTTCACATTCACGTGTTTCTAAAAAATTGTTGGCAAAAGAGAATTCATAATTCTGTTGTACAAGCTTACGAATAGACAAAACATTCCTTATAGGATTTGATACATGTAAACAATCATATAAAAATACAACATGTGACTAGAAAGTAAAAGTACAAAAGTAACTCTAATGGCTAATGCAACAATTATTGCTCTATTTCCAACCTTTAGAGCCACTTCACGCTTCCCAAGAGTCCTACTTCAATTGAGATCCTGCTTAGACAAACAAATATTAGAAGTAGCTCCTGAATCAATGATCCATTAAGTAGGGTACTGATCAATCATAAGATCAGTCTCAATTACAAACAAAGAAGATGAAATACCTTAACTTTCTTAATGCTTGACCTTCAAGGTTTTAAGATAGTTAGGGCAATTTCTTTTTCAGTAACCTTTCTTCTAGTAGAAGTATCAATTACCTTTGCTAACTACCTCCTTGCCTTTCAACTTTGTCTTTCCCATATCCCTCATTACCCTAAGAACCTTTCTTTTCTTCTTCTTAGTTTTAGGTTTCGTCTGAGAAGAACACGAGGCGACGATAAGAACTCCTTCTTTGCCTTTATCCCACATTTGTGACTGTGCCGTCATTAACATGTTTAACAACATGGGGAGAGAACATGCAATTTTATTCATATAAAAATAAGTGATAAAGAAAGAAAATGAATCCAACAACGATTGCAAGATTAGATTAATCCTAAGATGAGAATCCATGGGGAAAACCAATACATTAAGTTGATCAATCCAATTGATCATGTTGATGACATGTTCTCCCACATCTGACCCTTCCATCATTTGAGCCCAAAACAGCTTATTCGATATCTCATATTGAGCTGTCTGACTATGCTTTTATAAAGGTCCCTTAGATTTTGAATCATCCCTGCAGTATTAGGAAAATTCTCACAATGTCACTGCAAGTCATTAGATTTAGAGGCAAGAATATAGTTATGGGCTCTCAAGTCATGATCCTTCAAACTCTCTCAAGTAAACCTCTCCTCATCAGGAATAGAATTAGGAGAACTAAGGAACAAGACATCGTCCATCTTTTCCATACTGAGAACGATTTTAAGATTACAAAACTAGTCGAAGAAATTAGGGTCAATAAGCCTATTAGTATTCAAAATGCTAATTAACGGATTCATGTTGCCTGCCATTTTATCTATAGAAAATAAATAGATATATTAGTAGATGGATTTTGGTAAAAAAAAACCATTTAATTAAGGACTTTAAACTAAATGGGTGCTCCCACTAAAGTTTTTGAATCTTGCACTTCTCAACTAGAAAACTTATCCTTTAGAACGATTTAATAGCAGGTGTGAATTATCTTTCATATGAATATCCCTCATATTTTAGTTTATGAAGTACTCACATAATTGAGTAGACAACACATGACTCCACATCACATGTGGAGTTTGATCTTTAGCTTCTAACCCATCATAAATCTCACATTTTAGTTTTTGGCCTGATGGACTAGTTAGATCCCACCCACTGTCTTGGCTAAGTACAATGGTTTGAACATAACCTCCCATATTTTAGTTTTTTGGTTAGGTAAAAATCGTTGAACATTGTCCCATCATATGGTTAAAATATGAGAGTTAAGCCCCCAGGGCATGGTGCAAGTGGTAAAACTCCCAAGTTTTCTTGAGAGTGGCGGGGGATCAACTCTTGGTGGAGGCAAAAATGCCCCATTTAGTAACACTACAAAAAAATTGATCTTTTTGCAGTGGTTTTAAAAACTGCCGCAAAACACAGTATTTTGCGGCGATTTTAAAAAAATCGTCGCAAAATTCAAAAATTAATTTAATAATTAAAAATTAAAATTAATTTAGCCGCTAAATTCAAAAAATAATTAAATAATTAAAAATTAAAATTAAATAACATTTGCGACGGTTTTGAAAAACTGCCACAAAATTTATTAAAAATTTAATTTAGCGGCAGTTTTTTGAAAATCGTCGCTAAATTTAAAAATAATTAAATAATTAAAAATTAAAATTAAATAACATTTGCGGCGGTTTTTCAAAATCGTCGCAAAATTCATTAAAAAATTTAATTTAGCGACGGTTTTTTG
Source organism: Diospyros lotus (assembly GCF_014633365.1). Classification (NCBI taxonomy): domain Eukaryota; kingdom Viridiplantae; phylum Streptophyta; class Magnoliopsida; order Ericales; family Ebenaceae; genus Diospyros; species Diospyros lotus. Next base: position 18,607,873 of record NC_068344.1, read on the forward strand.
AAACCGTCGGTAAATTTAGAAAAAAAATTAAAAAATTTACAAATAAAAAAATTACCGCAAAATTTATTGAAAAATTTATTTTTAAGAAAATAAAAAAAATTAACAAAATTTTAATATATAAAGTTTTTTATAATTTTAAAAATAAATTTTAAAAAATATATAAAATCCTCGTTTATTTTTTAATCAATTAATTTATTTAAAAAATAATCAATTAATTTATTTTTATTTTATTCCATTACTCTTTTAAAAAATAATTTATTTATTTATTTTTTTCAATTTATAATAAAGAATATAAATTATAATTCTGGAAAATAGTAGTTATATGTTAGTATATAATTTATATGAGTGAAGTTTTACTAACAAGGCTTCGCATCTCATTTGGTTTCATGCGCGCATGTGGTCAAGGGAGGTTCTGGGTTTGAGTCTGGGGAAGGGGAGAAGGATGCTGAAAATTTATTTTCAGCATCCGCCACGTGGCACACGGACAAGCGGCCACGTGGCCAGGGGGTCCCAGGCGCACTTGTGCGCGCAAGTCCACACTGGTGGGCGGATAGGCGCACGGCTTGGCCGCGCGCTTGAGATTTCAAAAATTCGAATTTTTTTGAATTTTAAAATTTTTTGAATTTTTACAACTGTTTTAAAACCGCCGCTACAATTTAATTTTTTTGAATTTTTGCAGCAGTTTTAAAACCGCTGCTAAAATTTAATATTTTAAATTTTTTTTGTGGCAATTTTGAAACTACCGCTAAATCACTTTTTTTGCGGCGGTTTTGAAACCACCGCAAAAAATATGACTTAGCGGCGGTTATTTCAGCAGTTGCTGAAAACCGTCGCTAAATGCTTCACGATGGCTAAATTACGTGAACCGCCGCAAAATGCAAAAAAACCCCCACAAAATGAAAAGAAATCGCCGCTAAATGCTGATTTTTTTGTAGTGACCGCGTCTGCCTTGGAGTGTATACACTTGTGACCCCATCCGATTTACCCGCAGGCCAAACTAGGGGGGAAGCCCAGTCTTCTCCAGGACTAGGCAGGCGAAACTTGGGCACCTGGATCATCAAAAAAAAAAAAAAAAAAAAGAGTTAAACAAATCTTTCCAAAATGGTCAACTCTCTTATTTTCCTTTGATGATGTTGATGACTCATTTCCCTTTCACTTTTCATCTCCTTCTTGCTTTCCTTTTCTCTTTGGGTTCTTTAAACCCAAAACTCTATCTAAGGTTTCATGATGTAAGGTTAATTAGGAACCCTCCACCATTCCAACAGTAGTGCTGGTGTTGCGAAGTTGGTGGGCGGACACCTTATTTTCGATGATGGTGATTGCTTAAAAAGGTTTTTTTTGTAGTTTTTTTTCTAAAAAACATTAGTTTATATTTATATATATTTACCCTATTGGAAAATATATTTATTTTTATAATTAGAATATAATTTTTGTAACAAAAATACATTTTTATATTTATGTAAGATAAGAGGAGAGAGAAGAATAGAAGGGAGAGATTGGAGAGAAGAAGTTCTAGAAGAGATAGGAGAGACAAAGACGGGAAAGAAAAAGATACACAATGTAAAGTGGTCCTTTTATTCAAATTTCTAAGAAGGAAGGTTTTTGTAATTTTAATAAACGTAAAAAATGTCTTTTTCTTTTCTTGATGGATGTGAGAATGATGAGTGTAATGTACTCGATAATTAATTTTCATGTAACCCAATCTTATCAAAAAGTAAAAACTTATATGGCTAAAATAGCCTTTTCTGCTTTTGATGGTCATCAATTACTCCCTTCAATGAATGAAGTAATTACTCATAGAACAGAAATGGAGAGAGAAAAAGAGAGGTGTTCCCTATTTAAGTTGTTTCTTGCATTGGGAGATGAAGAGAGTCAAACCATTATTTAATTTCTTCCTAAGTTTTCCACCTATTATGACTTCATATGTTTTGTTCTTTTCTTTCCTTCAATTTAATCTTTGTCAATTTTCTTGTAGTTACATTTGATGAAGTAACTCAACCCCCACCAACCTACTAATCTCTAATTTCAACCCATCTTCCTTTTATATAAATATGCATCTTCCCTTTAGTTTCTCATCTAGAAATGATCGATCTGAGTCTCAAGAAATGTATGAAGATTGTGAAGTTCTTGCATCCATGGTCGCTGAAGAAGATGGGGTTTTGCTACCGAGCCATGGCTCTGACTTTAGCGACATTCACATAAATTTTGACCCTTCTTCTCCTCTAATTATTTCAGTATGTAAACTAATTAATCATCCCTTCTTTCTCTCTCTCTCTCTCTCTCTCTCCATATATATATAAATCTAAGAAATGGTTAACCTTGTTGTAGAATGATGAAGAGGTAGCTGGAGGGACAACTATAGAGGAGGAGGAGAATGGCTCCTCTAGTAAGCCCCTAGAAGGAGAATCAACAAAAGAGATGGAGATGATCATTAAGCCCCAACATAAGAAGAAATGTTATCACCGCTACACTCCTCGCCAAATTCAAGAGATGGAAGCGTCTCTCTCTCTCTCTCTCTTTCTCTCTCTAAACTTAATTATGCATACACGATATCACTTTCCTAACCTTATGCCTTGCACACAGTTTGTTTAAGGAGAGTTCACACCTAAATTACAAACAAAGGGAAAGGGTGAGCCAAGATTTAGGGCTCAAGCCAAGCCAAGTCAAGTTTTGGTTTCAGAACCGTCGAACCCAAATGAAGGTACATGCATCTTAGAATTAATTTTATTCATAACTTGCCATTTCAATATCTTATATAATGGGTTTTTATTTTTTTAAATATGTAAGATCTCAATTTCAACTTAGTTTTTAATTTGTGCTTAATTAGTTTGGATTATTTATTGATAATTTTTCATGTGCTAGGCACAACAAGATCGGAATGATAACTTGAAATTAAGAGCCGAGAATGAAAGACTGAAGAATGAGAATTTGCAACTACAAGCTGCCATACAAGCATTGATATGCCCAAACTGCAATAATATGGGTTACGATGAACAACTTCAACTTGAGAATATGCAACTCAAAATAGAGGTACACTACTCTCACAGACTTATCGTATTAATATATCTTTTAATTTTTTCTAATTCAGGATATTTGAAATACAGATGCACACACACACATATATATATATATGTAACTGTCTTTGTCACAAAACTTTTTCTACTTTTTATATAAAAATTTAACTACAATAATACTATTATTTTTATTTAACATTATATTAGAATACAAATACTTCTTCACATAAAGATATTTAAACAAAACTTTTTTACATAAAATTGAATTTGTTTTTTGTGGTCAACACATTTGGCCCACAAAAATAGTAATGCCCAAAATTTACACAAGATAATGCGACCCTTTCAAACTTGTTTATAAGAAACAAAAAAATTATTATGATAATTTAATATTAGCAAAAATTAAAATAATATTACTATATTATTCTTAATAAAATTTTCTTCCATAAGAAAAAAAATTTCCTTCTTGTATACCTTCTTTAATTTTTTCCTTTTGCTTATATATGTTCTTCTTTCTAGTTACAAAGAGTGAGTTACTTTGGTATAACATCAAGCCAGCATATTCAAACAGTGGAAGAAACAGAAGCGATATTGGCCCCTTCACTTCCTCCTTCCTCAACAATTCTTTTCCAGGAGCAGCAAATAGACAACTCCAAGGACGTGGTCAACCAAGCCCCTTTGGTAACAAAAAACTTCTCCCAATTCGTTGGCGACTGTCTATTTGTGGAAGGAAACAAATCCATTGTATTGGGCCTTGCAATGTCATCCATGGAGGAACTGATGAATATGTGTCAGGCAACTGAACCTCTTTGGATTAGATTTGAGGGTAGCAAAAAAGAAGTGTTGAATGGTGAAGAGCATGCGAGGATGTTTCAATGGCCATTGAAGTTTCAGCAAGATAGAGGCAGTGAGTTTATTGTGGAAGCCTCTCGACACACTGCTGTTGTCGCCATCAGTAGCTTCATGTTGGTTGATGCTTTCCTTGACGTCGTAACTCCAATTCAATAACTTCTTTAAATTAAGATAATGTATGTAAATGTTTTCCATTCCAAAACAATTTTTTTGAGTGATTAAATGTTAAAAAACACGATCCATTATTTATCATTAAATAGAAAAATTATTTTGAAAATGTAAACAATGCAACAAGATGCATTAATTGAAGCTTAGCGTTACCCTATTTAATATATCTCAAAAAAATAATTTAACATATATTGAATGATAGTTTTTTTTTTTATTAATACTCATTAACTTTTATTAGTAATAACTATGCAAAAAACGTCACCAAAATAATATTTTAATTTCTATTTTAATCTATAGACGTAAGGGACAACATCCATCTATATTTTGAATTTGTATATAAGAAATTTCTATAAAAAGTCATTATTTGTTATTTCAGAGGAAGTGGGCGAAGCTCTTCCCCTCCATTGTCTCTAGAGCAACAACTCTTCAAGTGGTCAATTCAGGCATTTTGGGACATGCAAGTGGCTCCCTTCATCTTGTGAGTATTCCACATATATGAAAAGTTCATGGGATTATTTTGAAATTTTGATTAAATTAACATTATATATATGTTGTTTTACTTTTATATACTTAGTTTTGATAATCAAAAATAATATTTTATTCAATCCCTAAGTTATGAATCAAGGTTGTGGTTTTCAACATAAATCAATTTCAATATCAAGTATTATTTTGTGAGAATGAAAACCAAATGAATTTCAAGTATCAAGAATTCAAAGTCATATTTTTCTAAGTCTGGAAGGTTAGAGCACCTTATAAGGAGACATATATGAAAATGTTTTAGTTTTAGAAAACTAACTTTCGATAATTCAATAGTTAACATTCATTAGTGATAAAATGATTTTTAACGAATTTTTCAAAGAATAGAAAGTGTATATCTTAGAGGTGGTAAAATCGCAAAATCCTAAGTTCCTACTAAAACCCAAATTCTACTTTTTTATTCTTATGGATTTTGATTTTTTATATATTTTTATTGAATCCAAATGGGGAGTACTTTCTTATTTACATTTATGTATTAAAGTAAATGGAAGGTAAAATATAAATTAAACAAAATGAGGACTTTACTTATGTAAATATGTGGTGATGTTTTGTATTAATCAAGTGTGCTTCTACATGTTATCTGTTAAGTTTTCAGATTTTCTAAGAAGATAGTCGACTATGCTTGTTTAATCTATTAACTATATATGACCTCTGTCGACTATATTTCATTATGTCGACTATTGTGTAAGGATAGTCAACTATGCTATTTCATCTGTCGACTATGTTTGTTCATGAATTTCAAAATTTTCCTTGTATTTTTGATCTGTCGACTATGTAAAAGGATCTGTCGACTATGAGAAGTTTTGGTTGAAAAATAGTCGACTATGCTTTCTTATCTGTCGACTATGCCTAGTTTTATTTGAAGAAATAGTCGACTAACCCATTTGATATGTCGACTATGTGTTTCACAGAAACTTACAACGGCTAATTTTTCAATCTCCAATGGCTAGTTTCTCATTCTCCAACGGCTCAATAACGGCTAGTTTTGTGCAAGACTCTTGGGATGCTTATATATACATATCAAGAGATCAAGAGACGGCTAATGGACGGGAATGAAATAATTTGAGCTTCTGTTACTTTCGTTTGTATTTACAGTGATTGGGCTTCAATTTTTTTTTTTCTCTTCAAGGCTTTGATTTTAACTTGTATTAATTCATTCAAACCTTGTTTTCTTTGTGAGAGAACTTGTAACTAAGAGTGCCAACTCTTAGCATCTCGTTTACATTTGTATCACTTTTATTTTCCTAGCTTTGTGCTAGAGGACTTGCTCGTTAAAGCAAGGGGCTGTAATTCCTAGCTAGGTGCTAGAGGGCTTGCTTGTATAAGCAAGAGGTTGTAATTTCTAGTCTTGGACTAGAGGACCTACTTGGTTTAAGTAGGGGGTTTTAGTGGATTGTTTGCAAAATCCTTAGTAAGGAACTAAGGTAGTGGATTAGGCTTGGGTTAAGCCGAACCACTATAAATCCTTGTGTTTCTTATGCTTGTGCTCTTTGATCTATTTATCTTTCCAAGCATTTCGTTTTTCCTCACTTGGTTCACATATTTATTTTTTGTAAACTTTCATCTGTCACTTTTATATACTTTACGTTTTATTTCATAAAACCTCAATTTGTGTTAAAAAGCTTTTCAAGTTCAATTAAGTTTTTAAAATAACCAATTCACCCCCCTCTTGGTGTGTGCCATAGTACCTCCCGTTCTAACAATATATATTTAGGCACCTAATATTGGATTTTAGATTTTTACCAAAATAGCATATAATAAGAATGACTTGCCAGTCTAACTAGCGTGTCCTTCTTGATTTTCTTTGCAAACACTCTAGCAAAAGATTTGGCATGGAATAGGTGAACTCGCTAATGTGACTGGTGAATTTGGTTTAACTTGCAAAAACTTATGTTTTTTAAGACTTGGCAAGTCTCTTCGATTTTAGTCTCTGAAACCATCCAATGCTATTTTAGTAATTATTGGATATATGAAACTTAGTAATATATTGAAGACCTTCATAATATACTACTTTATAGGTGTTACATTTTTATTTTTTAAAATTGATAGGATGCTCGTATTTACAGGGATGCAAATAACCGAAGCAAGGAAGAAACTGATGAATCTTGCAGAGAGGATGACAAAAAATTTCTTTGTGAATATGAGTAGTTCTTGTGGTCAAACATGGATGGCCCTTTCGGATTATGCTGATGACACTATTAGAATCACCACTAGATGTATCACCGAGCCTTGCCAGCCCATTGGTTTGATTCTCGCTGTTGCATCCACTTCTTGGCTTCCATATTCACCCTTTCTCGCTTTCAATCTACTCAAAGATGAGCATTGTAGGGCTCTGCAAGTACATAATCATCACCTTCTCAATACATTCTTCCTTTGTCTCATTTTCTTTTCGAAATCCATTAATTAGCATTGCATTTGTGTTCATCATATATGGCAACTAGATGTTCTTTCAAATGTGACTTCTTTGCAAGAGGTGGTTCACATTGCTAGTGGCTCACATCCAGGAAATTGCGTTTCTTTTTTTCGCATTAATGTAAGTATGTGTACATTCATTTTGATTCTTGTGTGTATGGGTATTTTTTTCATGTAAAGTTGTAGTACCACATTACTACCTATATATATTTGTGTAGGACACAAGCATAGAATTCATTCTACAAGAGAGCAAGATTAGCGATACCAGTGGTGTAGTGGTGTTTTGTACCCTTAGCATTGACTCTCTCCAACTTGCCATGAGCAACTGAAACCAGTCCAACATTCCTCTACTTCCACTTGGATTCATCATACATCCTATGGGAGCACTACTTGAAAATGACTACTCCGTCATCAGTGAAGTCAATGGTGTGCCTAATTCAGACTTTGAAAGCTTGCCAGGACAAGGTTGTTTACTAACTGTCGGGCTATAAGTTTTGTTTAGCGCCAACCCAACTGAAAAGCTTGAGTACTCTGACATTATCGCGATCAGCAAGCCCTTGTGCAACATAGTCCAAAAAATTAATACTAACAGTGATAGAGGAGGAGATGATGGTGCTGGTTGTGCTAATAATGGTGGAAATGTGGGCATTGCTACGAAGCCGGTGGCACAAGATGAGCCATCCTTGCAACAAGATTAGGGTTTTGAATATATCCCTAATTACACAAAAAAATCTCCATCTCTTTTTGAGAGAAATTTGATATAACAATATTTTAATTGTTTTTGTTTCAGCCTTTATTTGGTAATTATTGAACTAGATATTTAGCTTTTTATAAGGTGAGAATGTGATGTAGAAGACTCTACCATGTAAAAGACTTCCTCAAAAAGATAAGATACCACAATACTAATCCTATCCATGTAACACATATTCAATCTATCCCTTTGAGGATAAAGTATTAAAACTTCTCAAGTGGTAGAAATATATTTAAGATACACATAGCCAACCGATAAAGAAGGAAATGATAGATCCCATGAAATAGGAATCTCCCTAAGGGTAGAGTAAAACTATAACTTCAAAAATTAAGGTCACAATATAAAAAACATGTGAATCACATGGAAACAACACTTTTAGTAGATCATTCGTCACTTTGGGGGGTCATTCATCATCTTGAGACTCATTCATGACCCTAAGAGTCATTAGTTCAGAGGACTCACTCCCACAATGCTTCCAAACTTCCAAATGCCATCCTAAGAGTCACAACCTTCATGCCATCTTGAGAGACACAACCCCTCCTGAGACTTCATTGTTACCAAGACACACTCCCATCACAAGTCACACGAGAAAGGGTCACACGCATACTTCAAAAAGATGATCCCCCACAAAAAAAATAATTATTATTGTAGTCAAGCAACAACACATGCTTTTTACACGTGCATCAATACACAACACAGAGAATAGGGACATCTTAAGTTTTATCTATTCTTCCAAGAAAGAGAATATCTCTTAGAAAGCATACTAAAGGAGTAGAAAAACTAAAGAGAATCAATAGAGAATGATTTCACTTATATGCACATAAAATGCTCCCCCTAAGATCACACCCAATTAGATTGATGAACCCCTACGATAGTAGAAAGTCACGATGAATCGGATTCACCGCATAAATCTAATATTCTTTTTCACATGGGAAGATTTTCAAAGCCTCTTAAATTTATACGGTTTCTTCGAAAAACCATTCACATCATCAAACATCATATGTAAGACAAAATGAATAAGGATGCATAAACATAATAAATAAAATGATCATGGGCTTGTGCACAGATTAAACTTGAGCTTCAAAGGTTTAAGCTATGCCTCAATCATATCATACATGACATGAAGTGCTCTTAGCTTCGCCGCTTCTTGTCCTGAGAATCCATCAACTCTTAACGTCTTATCCATCATCTCCTTGATGTTGTCTTCTTTTACAATATTTGTAAAACAAAGACTAAAAGAAACTACTTTAGACTTAATTATGTCTCATTACATAACCAAATGACTAAATTATTACATATTAAATGAATTAATATGAAGCTCCTGTAACATTCACTAATTCACATTCAAGCCCATGTTCATCCCAAACATTCATACATTCAAACCATTATGCTTTTGATAAAACAATTTTGAATAACATCCATGCATATATCCAGAATTACATATGGGCATTCAAGACTACACGCTTAACATCCTCATGTCATTGTCTAATGTGGTAACCCACACAACCAACAACATTTGGCATGTCAAAGCATGTTGCCACAACATATTTGATAGAAGTGGTCGACCAGGACAATACAGGCAATCAACTGATTCCGTACATGAAACTACTGATTGTGTCCTTAAGTAGTCGACTAGTTCTATAATAAAACACAACCAAACCATTTACTACAAAATCAGCCAGCCGAAACCCTACGCATAGTCAATAAATTTCATACAACTTGACACATACAATCATCGTATATGCCTTAAATACCAAGTTAAGGCTTTTGATACCACTATTGGAATTGTTGTATGGAAATGTAGGTAAATTTAAAATTTTTGCACATTAACCATGCACAACAAAAGTCATAAATATACATATCATACACAACTTAGGTATTTAAGAAACACGATATTTCATCATATAAAATGTAATAAATAACATACTGGTAGCTCAATGCTAGGTGGGTGTAGAAATTATTTCTACATTGAGATTGATTCCTTCTCACTGCATAGAAGGCCTAATCTATCCACATCTAGCTAGCAACCCAGTACCATGACGCAATCATCATCCCGTTCTAGCCTGAAGAATTTGATTCACTAACATCCGTGTGTCTCCCTGGACTCTCTATAATTTTCACTCACGTAACAATTATGCTCTATAATTTTAGAAAAAGAAGTAGAAAAAATAAAGAAGCAAATGCCAAGCACTATAAAGCCCCTTTGTAATTTCCTCCTAATTTATGCCTCCCAATTTTTCCACTACCCCTTATAATTGAGTGATAGGTGGAAGGCACTATCTGCAGCTTTGGTGGTGAAAATGGTTAACCAATTATTTAGAGGTGGTCAACTGATTTCCACCAGATGGAAAAACAACCTTGAGGTAGTAAACATTCCTTGCTATTTCTAAAGAAACCACACGTCGATTCATTAACTTTTAATCAATTGAGTCATTAACACTTAATGACATCTTTATAAACCACCATTAACTATTAATGATGTTTGAGACATAACTGGTGCATAGTATCGATACCAGAAGCCATACTATATGGTGTGTGACTTTTTAGGTTCATCATCAACTGGCAATCAGATAATGCCAAAACCCTTTTGACGTCGGCTAAAACAGCTAAACCTATCATGAGAATCTCTCCATATTCTGGTGATGTTCTGAAAGGTTCTGGGAAGTGCCTAGCAGCAGTCCAACACAATATAGTAGGCAATGAAGTCAAACTTCAAGCTAGCCAATTACAGTTGATGATTACCATATAATGCAATTCTTTTGTCACTCAACGTCCCTACCGAGAGAGAGTCATAGTACGATAAACTCACAAACTTAGTAACTATGTGTAATGTAATGTCCCACTTTTCTCAAGCATTAAATAACTTAGGAATTTTGGGAATATATATATTTTAATATAAACCATTTTCTGACAATCTCGTTTTACCTTCCCAGCATACTAAATAAGAATAAATAAGCTAAGACAGGTAATCATAATAAATGCGGAAGCTAAAATCAAAACCTGATATGCTATAGAAACAAAATTCACTTTAATCATAAAATAAGAATCCGTAACATTACATCTTCAAATACTTAATTACATGGAGACTCATCATCAAGCGATAACAACTAAATACCTCAATTGATACAATCCAATGATACCTCAAAAGTACATTAAATCATAACAATTATACATGATCATCAATATAATAATATATCTTGAATCCTCATGAGAAAACAAATACCAAGATAACTCGCCAAACCTATCGGCCACGTCATCACATGCCATTACGTCTCAATCATCTCCTTGACATATTTGCAAGTTCTAACTAGAACATTTGAATGTTCCAGGGGCATAACTTGATTAAAAGATGAATCTTCTAGTGAGGGTTTAAAAACATAATACGTGAATGCATAATGCAAATACATGAACAATCATTCGCCCTAGTGTAACTTCCCAGGCCCAACCCGGCATGGAACCCTTGCCAGAATGCCGAACCTCTACAGGATAAGCCTAACGTTGTTCCATCAATTTCCCTTGGAGAATTTCGGCTACACTCTTCGGGTGACATCCCATTCCCATGCACAAATATTAATATGACAATAATATCGTGCCATGCAAATATCACGACTTTCCATGTAATATGACAAAATGAATCATATCTTTCATAAGTATCTTGCATATATAAGCAATCATATCTTTCATAAATATCATGCATAATAAACAATCATATCATATAGGATAGGACAACTAACCTTTAGAGATAAACCTCAAATTTTTCAAAAAGGTGCATCACCTCGATATGCGGGCCCGACCTTGATTTTTGTGCTAACTCTCGAAAGTTGCACCAATCACTTTTCCTCGAGCACATAAATCATAAAAAGTATATTTAATCACTAAATATCTCAAAACCCCAATTTCTAGATATTTTCCTTCATTTTCTTCTATTTTTTCCTCTAAAAATCCCAATAAATACCCTCAAGACTATTTTCTCAAATCTCTTTTCACAACAATTCATAATATCCAATGAACTTCAAAGAAAAATATTGGACTTACCCAGATGCTGCGTTTTCACGCAAAATAAGACTATTTGGTGCAAAAATTGAGACATCTGGAAGCCCAACTTCAAAATTTTTTACACAAACCCCCATAAATTATTTTTCTCTTTTTTTCTACATTCTTTTTGGAATTTTTTGAGCTAGCACGCGCTCCCACGTGCTGGAGCTTGGTTCTGCCCGTGAAGGAACCGCGTGAAGGCCACGCATCGGCCTTCTTCTCTAGCGCTGGTACACAGGAGCTGGGAGCCGATGCCATCTTAACCTCCTTCTCTAGTCAATCCAAATGGGCCCTCTTGAGGCCTGAAAAGACCACCAGAATACGTCCAACCGGGGACTCGAATGTCCTACCAGGCAGACAGCCTCCCTCTTTCTGGCAATGTAACGGCCCGCCTCTCGGAGCCTCATCGTGCACAAAGAGGATCCGTGAGAGGGTTATTACTAAAATGATACCGAACAATACACAACTACAACTCATGTACAATCCTTATTAAAATCATATTCTTTTTATCATTTAACATCTCATAATCTTTTTTACAAAACCATTCATCACTTGGTCCCACTTGGGCTTACATAACATACAACAATCTCAAAAAATGTAAACATTAACCTTAATAAAGGCACGATGACACCCAGGATCTAGTTTTGGGAGAGCTCTGCACTTGCTACCTTGACACGATGGCCTGGACCCAAACCCTGTTGAACGTACCTACTATCTCAGGCGTTTCTCTTACCTAAAATGATGGAAAGCAAACGTGAGTCGCGAGACTCAGCAAGCTCATGAAAGAAAGGCTGTAGGTTTAAGGTTGGACTCTTCCCATGATACCCCATGCAATTCATATCAATGCAAACATGCCATGTCATGAAACCATATATGTTTTATGTTTAAATGCATAACATAAAGTTAACTGCACATAAAGGAACTAGGGGCCCACATAAGTCACACATTGGCACCCAGGTCCCGCATACAAACTTGTTATAGCCTAACATAGGCTACCATTTCATCATTCTCTTGGACCCACCTTTTCATGACATGGTCGGCTTTTCCTAACATTCACATTTGGCTTTTCCTGATACTCGTTACATGTTCTTCCTGATACCCATCATACCCTCATATGCTTTTCCTATCATCCATCACATTGTCATATCCTTTCTTGATCTTGGTCTTCTCTCGGGCCACCCCCAAGCTAATATCTAAGCCGAGCCAAAGCTCCCTCGAGCCAACCCCGAGCTAATATCTAAGCCGAGCCGAAGCTCCCTCGGCCAACCCTAAGCTAATATCTAAGCCGAGCCGAAGCTCCCTCGGGCCAACCCCGAGCTAATTTCTAACTCTTCCCTCGAGCTTGCATCCTCACCATGCAATGCAACAAATAGGAAATGCAATGGCTTTTGTAACATAAACGTGATGACAAGGCCCCCATAAACCAAGCATCAGGCCCTGCTATGACCACATAGGAATACACACATGCGATATGCTCTAAGTGCATATGCTCACCTAGGATACCTAAGTTGGCTCTTAGACCAATCGGGTCATGCAAATGCTTACACATCCCATCACACACAAAGCATGTGTCCCCAAATGAATGCAACCCAGCCCCTTGTAGCACACACATCATGATATGCACAAACCAAGGTGGGAATCTGGAGTACCAGCTCTTCTGGCCCGTCTAGCGCTTATCGTAACAGCCGATGACTGGCGCCCATACATCCAGCCATCAACTACCACGACCCACGGTCGACAGTCAGTGACTTTGTACCCCATACCCTTAAACACACATGGACAACATTAAACTCATCATTTCACACTCTTTAACCATAACAACATAGCCACTATTATGTCATTTGCATTCTCATCTCTTCTTATTCACAGAAAACCATCTCCACATTCATAATAATTTATTAACATAACCCCATAAATCATACTGACTCTTCTAAGAACCTAACCCATCGGGTTTGGCATCATTCCCAAGGAAAATAGAGAGATACAAAGCTCCGTAACGATCAAAATGAAAGACACCAAGATATCTTTGCTTAACTCATTCCATCAACAATAACCTCATTAATAAATATAAATCATAGGGTGGTTGTCACGTGGAGTATTATTATTAATGTGTGGAACCAAGTCAAGGTGGGGGAGGGAATAACATATGAGAAACTACGAAGACTTTCATGGGAAATAAAGAATAAGAGTATAGGGTTAGGAGCTTGCCTAAAAACGGTTGACTTCGGCCTCTTTTGTGCTCCCATTGCGAAGTAAAACGTTTCACTGCGTATAATAGTACCATAGCTTAAATTAATTAAATCTAACTACTTAAAAATTTGTAATTTAAACACATAACGCTTCTACTAATTTTTACCCACGTACCTGATCACTTTCCCTGCCGAAAAATTCTAAAATTTCTTTATTTTTCCCTTATTTTCCTTCTTTTTCTTTTCTTTCCTTTCCTTTCACTACAACAAAAACAGGCATTAACGACCAAAAATTAGCGACGACATTAGTTTTGGTCGTTAATGTAGTACTATTAACGACTAAATATAAATCTCGTCGTTATAAGATAACTTTTAACGATAGGTAAAATAAGTTGTCGTTAATCAATCATTTTCCCGTCCTTATTGACTAAAATTTTTAATTCTAACTATAAAATAAAAAAAAATTATTAAAATTTAAGTACTACTTATAATAATTAATTTATTATAATTATTATAATAATACAATATATCAAACTAATTAATTTATTATAATTATTAGATTTATAATATAATTATATTTTTAAATAAATATTAATTTGATACAATAATTTAAATTATTTTATTACCATATTTTAGATTAATAATTCAAATTATTATTTTATTAGTTATCATAATTATAAATTATTTTATTTTTATCAATTAAATAATTAATAATTATTTTCATAAATTATTTTATTTTTATCAATTAAATAATTAATAATATTATTTGTATAAATTATATGATTTTTACTTAACAAATAAATATTTTAAAAATAAAAAAAAAAAGAAAAAAAATGTGGGCGGGAATACTCCCACCGTGTATATCTCTCCCTCTCCCTTTCCCCTTCTTCCCTAAATCATCAAATCCCTAACTCCCCTCTCTCTCTCTCTCTCTCTCTCTCTATCTATTTATGAAGTACTCCCCCTGTCGATCAATTCGCCGCGCCTCCTGCTACTGTCGCTGCCGCTACCTCCGCCTCCGCCTTTCCTGCCTCAAAGAAGGTATATATATATATTGTGTGTGTGTGTGTATATGTAGTCTGCGTGTATATATATTCTGTGTATATGTATTCTGTGTGTGTATACGTATTATGTGTGTATATATGTATTCTGTGTGTATGTCTATGGATTATGTGTGTATGTATATATATTTATTTGATACTTTGAAACTTCGATTCGACTGATCGTGTGGCGCTAAAGCTATATAATCTTGTATTATGTGTGTATGTATATATATTACACTGATTGCATATGCTCGATCCTGCTTCTTTCCTTCCTAATTTGACTATTTAGAGCAAGCTTTTGATGTTAAAAAAACAGAGGAACGTACTGTTATAAAACCAAAAGATTCACTTGCTTCTGATGTTAATTGTTACAACTAAGATTCACTTCCTTCCTTCTTAATTTGACTATTTATGACTTTTTATTATTGTTCAACTAGTATATGAATTCCAGAATATCCTTAAACAATTAATGTCAATATTATTAATCTCTTTCTTCTTAAATTTGAGATTTTTAGGAAAACACTCTTATTATCCAAAATAGAAAAAAAGAGATAGAAAATAAAAAAAAAATGTTGGTTTATTTGTGGATATGGAGTCCTAGTTATCTTTTAGGGTTGTAAAATTGATGCTTTAATTAAAAAGCACATTTTTAATTTTAATTGGTGTAAGTAATTACTTTATCAGTAGGTGTTATTATGGGGGTGGGAGGGGTGTTACTATTAGTCCATTAGGAGACATGAAATCACCCAAATGATTTGTTTATTGTAATACCCGGGAAATTATTAAGAGTATAAATGATATTTAATGAAGGGTATAACTGGAATTATCGAAAGAATAAGGCTATATGACACACTAACGCAATCTTAGATGATTAAATCAGTCGGAGGGAGTAACCCGGACCTTAGATAGCTAAAGAAAATTGTACAGTATCAACAAGTGATTCGAATTATGATTTTTAGTGATGAAAGAAGTGGGATCGGGAACAGTTTTCGATACAGCTATCGACCGGGCTGAGAAAACCGAATCGACGTAGGAAACGTCCAGAAGATCAACGGAGCATGTCAAGAACTAGTATTTAATGTGTAGAACAACCCTTAAATGATTTCTGGTTGAATCAAATGGATTTAAGGTCAATTTGACCAATCGGGCCTAAGTGCAGTTTTCTAATTTTGCCCAAGGGAGGTCAAAACGGTAATCTTTCAAGAGTCTTGAGGGTCAAATGAGATGTATTAAACTTATGGGACTTAGTGATATGTTTGGATAGTTTAGGGGCACAAGGAAAAGGGCTGAAATGACAAAGAAAGAAGCAAGGGGGTTAAACTGCAATTTAACAAAAGCTGCACAGTGTGAACGCAAGAAGGAACGGCCGCCGCAAATCTTCGCACGTGGAGGCCGAATTCGCCGATGGGACGGCTGGGGAGGAGCTGGGGGAGGTCGTATACGGCGGTGGGTTGCTTGTAGGCCAAGTTGTGGCCGGTGATTGGCCGGATTTTGGCCGGATTTCGAGTATAAAAGGAGGCCGCGGGTTTTGATTTTTGGGCTTCAAATCGATCAAGTTTTTGAATGGTTTCGGGAGAGTGAATAAGGGGCTTTTGGTCGCGGGGCATCAAGGAAGATTTTGGGAGGCTTTAGAAGCATTTTCGTCAAGTGTAGAGGCCGATTGAAGCTCGGCCGAGGGTTGGTGGCGGACCGCCACGAGCCGCTTGCAACTGCCATTTTCGGGCTTTTTCCGGTGAGTTTTCGGCCTGATTTTGGTGCCATTGGGATCGATTCTTCAAGAGCTTCAAGGAGGTACCAGTTTTGCAGCCATCGGAGCAACCGCCGGTGACCGGTCTTGAGGAAGAAGACGACGCGCGTGGCTGCACGCGCCAACCTCCATGCGCAGCCACGCGCAGGGTGCGTGAGAGCGCGTGCGAAGGGCTATTTTGGTAATTTTAATTCCAATATTTTTCTTTAATTATGCTAGGAATTATTGTGTTGAAATATTTCAAAAAATAGTTGAAGAAATAATTATTTTGGAATTAACGAGGAGAAAATTGGGAGAAAATAGAGGAAATTATGAAATAATTGAGGAAAATGGATTTTAATGCTTCCTTAATTAAATATGGTGTTTAGGAAGTATTGTGGCTCGAGGTTGAGTATAAGTTCAAGCATTTGGGATTTGGCACGCAAACTGAGGCGTTGCATGAGGATCGAGGCGATCTGAATACATTCGAGGTGAGTGGTTTGATTCCAACTTTTCCTTGTCTTGGAAGTGTTTTTTTAGGTGCTTGTGGTGAGTTCTAGTGAGCGGTTATACCCTCCTAGACATAGATTGTTTTACAAGGCTTTTACTTATGATCATTGTGTCGATATTTGCTACATTACATTAACTGTTTTATTTTAAAATGTTGGTGCATGGCGTGTAAATTTTCATATCATTTGGGGTCAAATTTAATTGCATCGTTGGGTCCGTATGGGGCGGGATGGGGTCTACTTGAGATTGGGACAATGTTAATCCAGGTGAACGGGTGTCACACTGGGGCACTCGAGGGAATAATGTTAAACCAGGTGAACGGGTGTCACGACGGTGCACTCGAGGGATTAACGTTGGACCAGGTGAACGTGTGCCACAGTGGGGCATTCGAGGGATTAAGTATGTCAAGGTGATATCTCGAGTTAGACGTGTCTTGCATATTTACGTTTTTCTGAGTATGCCATGCTCGTGTATCTCTCATGCATTGTATGAACTGTTTTATGCCGTCACTTAGATGTTTATCATCTAACTTGGGCTATGCCCGTAGAACGTTTAATGTTCCAGCCAGGAACTGCTGCGAGGGCAAGGATGTGGCCGGTTGAGGGCCAATGGTGCTTAGTTTGTTAAGTCGTTGTAACGTTTGGAGGCTTTAGTATGTATTTCAGGTTGTAAATGAACAGTTGTATAATAGCGATTTTATCATTTGATCTGTATTAAGTATTTTGCTATGGAAATACCATGGTGTTTTGGTATTAGTGTATCCGCTGCGTTGTATTATGACTCGTTTAGTTTAAGATTATTGATCTTGATAATTAAACGGGCAAGACTGGGGTTCGCGGGGTTTTGTTTCTGCATGTGAAGATTGTTCTTGAAATACCGCGCGTGTTTAACTTAAAGAGAAAAAAAAAAAAAGAAATCCCGGGAATACCCTTATAGTGACACGCCTAGCGAGACGGGGTGTTACATTTATTCTCCCAAGCCTAATCATGCTCCAATTTTAGAGCTCTCCACCTCCTCAACAAATTTACAGTGATTGACTTTCATTTTTTGAGCCTCTAGTGAGTGGTTTGTCCTGAAATGGTAGTATTTGGTGGACTATTGTTGGCTTAGTTGATCATTGGTTGTGCTCATACGGTTGGTAAATTAACCCTGGTGGATTGGCTGAGTTAATTTTTTATTGAGTGATCGTGTGAAAACAACTCTTTGGTAGATTTTTCTTGGATTGGGAGTCAGATAACGTTTCAAATTGTTACCCTTCTATATAAAGTTAGGGTTTTGGTATGGTTCAATGAGATGGATCACGGATGCATTAACAATGAGGATTTCCCCCCCCCCCTCCACCCCACCCCAAACCAACACACACACACACACACAGAGAAATATGACAACTATTTTTTTCTTTTTAATCTCAGATGGCATGATTGATTGTGCATGGAGTAAAGACTTATTTATTGTTAGTTGTCATTTTTTTGGCATAATTTAGAATTTTCAAAACCTATATTTTTTTAATGGACTTCCTTGGCATTCTCTACTCTCCTGGCTGGCCTATTTTAATTTATTGATCTTTTCTTTGCCAGGTGCATCCTGTTTGGAACCTTTTTATGCATATGTAAATTATTTCAAAAAGACAATGAGCCACGATAGCAATGGTGTTGTTGCTCCTTTTTGACTAGAAAGTCATTGGTTCAAGTTATGGAAATAGCATTAAAAAAAAAGTTGTGTGAAAATGACTCTTACAAAATGAGGAGCGTGGTGAAATGGGAATGCCTCCCCCCCTTTAATCTTATTTATTTGTAAAGTATCTCTCTCTCTCACACACACACACAGAGATAAGCTGCCAGTCATTTACACATTTATTAATTGATTTTGTGTTGTATTGCTGCTGGATTGAACAAGCTTTGCACTGGTTCTATTGATTGTGGAATATAGGACTAGAATAATTTTTGTTAATTTGCCAGAATATATGTGTTGAATACATATGTATCATAATATATATTATATTTATTTTTTATTATTTTATGTTGGGTCATAGGACTACATTTTAGTAGATAAAGAGATGTGAGAAGATATGGTGATGGATAAAGATAATTCACAAATTAGAATTCATATAGGTGGCCCCCTTCTATAGAACTAGGACTTGGTGTTTTTGTTAATTTACATTTCAATCTACTCTATATTTAAGAGTTTCTATGTTTTGGTACATTTTAGTGATTGTATGTTATATAGTTTGTGATGGAGACGTTTTGAGCTTTGTTAATTCTATTTCTAACATTTTATAAAGAAAACATGAACACCTATTTGACTCTAATTTCATGTTTTATTTCTTGTTTTTGTAGGTCAATGAGACAACAAGACTCTAAAGGAAACAACTGCTATCTTGGAGTACATGAACAGTTTTATGACTATATATAGTGTTTTGTTGTACATTTTTTAATAGTATATATGATTGTTAAAATGTTACTTTTAATTGAATATCTTTTTTGGTGTATATTTTTGAATAGTATATACAATTGTCAAAGTGTTATTTTTAGTTGAACATATTCTTTGGTGTAATTTGTTGGCAATTAACACATATATATACTACTTTTGGTGTGTAAATGTAAATGGATAATGATTACTTTGGTGTTATTTGGATGACATGTTTAATTTTATGAGTTTTATTTCAATTTGATATGGATAATGATATATAGGTTTGATGGTTTATATCAAAACATGATATTTTTATCATTGATGACTAGCAATTGTTTTCATATATACTATTAAAAAAATTAAAAATTAAAAAAATATATTTTTTTAACGATAGGAATCATATCGTCGCTAATTGTTCATATTATTAACGAGAGGAAATATTGTCGTTATTGGTTTGTGTTTTGATAACTAAAAAGTTATTTTTAACGACAGGAATTATACGGTCGTTAATTGTTTAAATTATTAACGACGGGAAATATTGTTGTTATTGGGTTATAATTTGGTAGTTAATAATTATTTTTAACGACGGGAATCATACGGTCACTAATACAATTAACGACAGGTTTATCATTCCCGTCGTTAAAGACTTTTATCCTCGGAGGCAATAACGACGACTGATGACAGGAAAATTCCCATCGTTATAACTTTTTAACGACTGAAAATCAACTTTCAACGACTGATTTTCCCGTCGTGAAAACCCGTTTTTGTTGTAGTGTTTCCTTTCTTTTCTTTCTTTCCTTTTCTTTCTTCTTCTTCCTCCCTGCAACTCCCTCTTCTCTTTTCTTCTTCCTTCTTTTCTTCCTTCTTCTTCTTCTTCTTCTTCTTCTTCTTCTTCTTCTTCTTCTTCTTCTTCCTTTCTTCCCCACGCCTTCTCCCCTGCGCACCATGCCCAGCCGCCGCCTCGGACAGTGCTGCCCTCGCTGTTCGTCGCTGCTCCGCCCTCACTGGCGCCTCTGGCCGCCACCGCCACAGCTGGCTCCACCGCGGCCACCCGCGTCTCATGCAGCTGCTGCTACCGCCTTGCTCGGCTACCATGGCCGAGTTTCACTCGGCCAGCCTCTCTCTCCCTCTCTCTCACACTGCTCTCTCTCTCTCCCTTCCTCCCTCACTTGGCCAAGCCCTCTCCCTCTCCCAATCTCTCAGCCCACTGATCTCTCTCCCCTTTGTTTATTCTCTATTTTGAACAAAAATGGCCCCCTGTAGCATACTTGGGGGCTACACAGCTATACATACATACATATATATTAATTAATTAAGTTAATTCAATTTATTCATTTGCTATTATTATTATTATTATTATTATTATTATTATTATTATTATCTCTTTTATCATTATTATTATTATCTTGATACCTTAAATTCTCAAATACCGAAATTGATATTTATTATTGTTTCCAAAATTTTGGGATATTACAGGCAAGCTTCGAAACTAATTCGATCTTGCTTCGTTGGCCACCAAAATCTCCAGAATTGATCTTCAGGTCATGAGCAACAAAAGCCCCATGGTTTTGACTCTCAATTTATTCGAAAAATCCCTTGATTTGAAGCTTCATTTCTCTCCATTTTTGGCAATTGTGGAACTCTTATTTATAGGCAAAATTGGGCTTCCAAATGCCCTTGGCCGAACAACCCATGCCCCTTAGAGCATAAACCTCCCTCAGATCCCCCTCATCCTCACCCAACCCCAAAAGCAAGTTGCAGGTGTGCAATAATCCGATCGAACTTTCGGTCGATTTTTTTGCTTTTCTGACTAACCCCGTGGCCGTTATCGACCCATGTCTTTACAAAAGATGCTCCTTCGACCATCCCTTGTTCAACCCTGTGGCTAAAATCAGCTGTGGCTGATCGGCCATGTGCTGGTTATTGGCCAAACTTTTGGCTTTTAGCACTTTGGCCCCTTAACTTTTGGCCTTTACCTTTTTTTTTCCCTTTTCACTTAGCCCATAACTTTCCATAATTGTTTTTAGGACCCTCAAGTCCTAAAACATCAATTTGACCCCTGAGGATTCCGAAAAAACATAGTTTTGACTTCCCTCTGGCAATTTTGAAAAACTGCACTTAGGCTTGAATCTTTGTTTTGGCCCTAAACCCTTTCATTTCTTCCTGAAACCCCTAAAGGGTTGTTACTTATGAAAAAATGATGCCCCCTCAATCTTTCGATGATTTCCCAAAAGTCGCCAATGACAATTCAATTTTGCAACCTAAATGGCAGCTGCATTTTAGCTGTACCAAAAATCGTTCCTGATCTGGTTTCTTTCGATACCATAAATCCTATGTCAGGATACTCGTTAAGGCCACATCATTTTTCTTTGGCGTCTCGGCTTCAGGGTACTCCCTGCAATCAATTCGATTAATTTTTTTGGGCTATTTAGATACCAATCTTCCCCGAAATTTCATTTTCTTAATAAAACGCTTATTCTCTAATAATCCCAATTTCTTGGCTATTACATGTAAGATCTTATTAGTATGACTATAGGAAACACTTTTCTGATTAATCATACTGTCTTGGCTAAGGAATTTCTCATCACACTAACAGTAGAACACATGAGGGTGACAGATTATATCCCTAAACACCTACCTCTATGCACTAGCAATGCAGAACTGCGTAGTTATTAGTGCATAGAGGTAGGTGTTTAGGGATATAATCCGTCACCTATCTCAGTTCAAGTCTGATAAGAATCAGTTATACAATCGCAACTTGATGACAAGATCATTATCCACAATGCTATATGATTAGTTATTAGTGTCACATTCAGTGCATTATTCTCCAATAACCACCCAGAAGTTTATTAGAGACATCCCCATGTCATATAGTATGTGACTCACCACTCTTAACCATTAATATCTCATACTAATCAAGGAAGTAAACATCATGCCAATCCATAATTGATCAATTAGAGTCCCCATCCGATTAATCTAAGTACTAGGAATATCTACGAAATCACATATTCTTTACATCTTAAGAATAAGACTCTTAAGCAAAAAAATCCAGGGACTCATTCATATAACAAACTAGAGATTTTAATGAATGATGATAAACTTACCTTTTATTAATATAATATACAAAGATACATTTAATGTATTTAATTACAAACACGTGCTAGACATCATCTAAATCTAGCATTAGGGCAGATCACTAATATGTTGTGTGGTTAGAAGAGTTGAAACTGAAGTTGTTTAGTTGTTTCAAGTGATCAACTTGGTTTTTATTACCTACGAAAATACCCAAGAGGTGGTTGAATTGGATTTGGTGAAAATTTAAGGATTTTTCCCAAATTTTTTTGGTTTTAGTTAGTTTGATTTGAGAGTGATTTAATTATTATGAAATGATTAAGTAAGTAGAGAACATGGAAGCATAATTACTCAACATAAAATTTTTTAGAGGTTTGACTGTAAGAGCTTACATTCTCTCTCTTCAAGCAAAACCTTGAAAGTTTAACTATGAAGATATAAACCCTAGCTTTTGTATACAAGGTATAACTTTGAATTACAATTCTCTTGCAATCAAGAATAGTTCCTAAAGAAAGTTACGCACGCTCACAAATTACAGTGAGCTCTCATAACACACAAGTGAATTAAATTTAAAGTACATTGATTTAAAAATACAAAAAGATACAGGATGAATGAGAATTTAGTACCACACTACTTAAGATAATCAACCAACTCAATACTCAAGTATTCACCTCCTTGATCTAATCAAAGATTCTTGATACTTTTTCCTTTTTGGTTTCTACTTCCACGTTGAATTCTTTAAACTTTTCAAAGACTTTAGATTTGTACTTTAAAAAGTACAGATAACAATACTTAGATAAATCATTAGTAAAAGTCACAAATTAGACATAACTACCCTAATCCATAACATTTATGGGACCACATACATCCATATATACCAACCCAAAGAATTTAATAGCCCTTTCCCCTTGTCAAAAAAAAGATGGCCTAGTCATTTTCCTAAGAATATAAGATTCACAAGTTAGCTCAAGTTCTAAACCCGAATTGAAATCAATCCACATTGAACTAACTTTGCCAATCGACTCTCACTAATATGACCAAGCCGAAGGTGCCACAATTGTATAGGATTAACATGATTGTCTCAATAAGGTTTCTCTATTACTGCGGTGTTAGCGTTATCAACTATTTGCTGACTTTGTTCACATTCACATGTTTCTAGAAAATAAAAACATTTACCATTACATCCTTGCCCACACACTCATTACCATAATAAATGTAACAACAATTGTTGGCAAAAGAGAATTCATAATTTTATCGTACAAGCTTACAAATAGACAAAACATTCCTTATAGGATTCGATACATGTAAACAGTCCTATAAATACAACACGTGACAAGAAGGTAAAAGTAAAAAAGTAGTTCCAATGGCTAATGCAACAACTATTGCTCCATTTCCAACCTTCAGAACCACTTCACGCTTCCCAAGCATCCTACTTCAATGGAGATCCTATGCAGACAAACAAATATGAGAAGTAGCACCTGAATCAATGATCCATGAAGTAAGGTACTGATCAATCATAAGATCAATCTCAATTATAAACAAGGAAGAAGAAATACCTTGACTTTCTTGATGCATGACCTTCAAGGTTCTAAGATAGTTAGGGCAATTTCTTTTCCAATGACCTTTCTTTTGGTAAAAGTAACAATTATCTTTGCTAACTACCTCATTTCCTTTTAACTTTGTCTTTCCTATGTCCTTCCTTACCCCAAGAACCTTTATTTTCTTCTTCCTAATTTTAGGTTTCCTCTGAGAAGAACACGAGACAACGATAAGAACTCTTTCTTTACCTTTACCCTGAATTTGTGATTGTGTTGTCGTTAACTTGTTTAATAACTTGGGGAGAGAACATGCAATTTTATTCATATAAAAATAAATGATAAAGAAAGAAAATGAGTCCGACAACGATTGCAAGATCAGATTAATCCTAAGATGAGGATCCATGGGAAAATCTAGTACATTAAGCTGATCAATCCAATTGATCATGTTGATGACATGTTCTCCCACATCCAACCCTTCCATCATTTGAGCCCAAAATAGCTTCTTCCATATCTCATATCGAGCTATTTGACTATGCTGCCATAAAGGTCCCTTAGATTCTGAATCATCCCTGTAGTATTAGGAAAATTCTCATGATGTTGTTGCAAGTCATTGGACATAGAGGCAAGAATATAGTTATGGGCTCTCAAGTCATGATTCTTCAAACTCTCTCTGGTAAACCTCTCCTCATCAGTCACATCATCAGGAATAAAAATAGAAGGACTAAGGAACAAGACATCATCTATCCTCTCCATACTAAGAACAATTTTAGGATTATAAAACTAGTTGGAGATATTAGAGTCAGTAAGCCTATTAGTATCCAAAATACGGGTTAAGGGATTCATGTTGCCTATCATTTTATCTGTAGAAAATAAATAGATATATTAGTAGATGGATCTTTGTAAAAAAACCATTTAATTAAGGACTTTAAACTAAATGGGTGCTCTCACTAAATTTTTTGAATCTGCACTTCCTAACCAGAAAACATGATCCTTCAGAATGATCCAATAGCAGGTATGAATTCTCTTTCATATGAATATCCCTCATATTTTAGTTTTTGAAGTACTCACATAATTGAGTAGGCAACACTTGACCCCACATCACATGTGGAGCTCGTTCTTTGGCTTCTAACCAACCATAAATCTCACATTTTAGTTTTTGACCTGATGGACTAGTTAGATCCCACCCACTGTCTTGGCTAAGTGCAACGATTTGAACATAATCCTCCCATATTTTAGTTTTTTGTTAGGTGAAAATCATTAAAGACCACCCCATCATATGGTTAAAATAGGAAAGTTAAGCCCCTAAGGCATGACGTAAGTGGTAAAACTATCAAGTTTTCTTGGGAGTGGCAAGGGATCAACTATTGGTGGAGGCGGAAATGCCTCATTTAGTAGGGACTGACTGTGTGTTTGCTTAATTACAACAAATTTTGGTTTTCTCTACGAAATTTTTCGTAGTTAAAAATTTAATTTTCGTAGCAAAAACCAATTAGCTACAAAAATTTATTCGTAGTGTGAATCACAGTTAAAGCCTCGTAGTTAATAGTATTTAGCTACGATTTAATGTTTCGTAGGAAATAATACATTTTTCTCTACAATCAAAGAAATGTAGAGAAAGCATTAGTTTTCTACTACGACATATATCGTAGCTAATGATGGCAATTTTTGTAATAGATAACACAACTTTTACTACGAATGTCAAATTGTAGAGAAAATATTTATTTTTCACTACATCAAATCGTAGCTATCCATGCCAATTTTCGTAGCAAATTAGTTTTCACATACCAAATTTTCGTAGCAAATTAATTTTCACATACCAATTTTCATGGTAAATTGATAGTCACATACCAATTTTCGTAGTTAATTCTATATACAACTAATATACCACTATAATATCACTAAATTCAATTTCGTAGCAGAAAAAATCCCTTTTGGGGAATAATATTTTTCTCTAAACCTACACCAACCCTTACAATTTATATGAAATTTAAAACACAATATATAACTTCAAAAAAATTCAATTAATCATATAAAATAAAGCTAATGTCAACCACAATCTCCAACTGTTTACATAATACCAATACATGTAATAATAGCAACATTAAATCCTAAAATAAAAATAGTTAATTAACACAATATGAAAATTTAGCTCCAAGTGTCATTCTTCCTCTCCAAGTGTCTTTCTTCCTCTGCTACTTATACATGCCAAGAATACATGCCAAGAACCTGAAAAACAAATGTAAACGAAAGATCAAACAAATTAGTCTAATTTGTTTCAATGTGAAAGACTTATAATAATTCGAACAAAGAAAACTAATCATACTAAAGTCCATCAAATTTCACAAGGACATCAAATTTCATGAAAGACTGAACTCCATGCACATACACCTCAAACCAATTTTTGGCAAACATCCAGCTTTCTGAATGACATAAAACACTTTCTAAATCACATAAAAATAAACTTAAATTAAAAGTAAAGCAATATCATCAGATAAATTATGGTTTGCAATATAAAGCTAAGGTGGATCAAGGAAAAGTAGTAACAAATCAATTGTTTCGTTGCATATTCACTACATTAAGAAAGAAGACATGTTTGGAAATAGAAAAGCATAAGTTGGTTTGGGTTGTTTTACTGTCTGGTGCTACAGTGCATGTGAGACTGTTTTATTTTTTGTTTCAATTTCTCTTCCATCTTTTCTGTTTCTTTCCAGTTTCAACTATTTTATATGTATGTATTAAATTGAAAACATACATTCAATTTCTCTTTCTTTTTTTTCAGTTTCAATTCAATTAATTGCTTTTCTCGATTTTTTTCCTATTTCTTTTTATATACAAATATTTTCTTTTTACAAATTTAAATTGAAAATAGTACTATCTAAGTATTTTATACATATTTTTTATTATATGTGCGGCTCATGTGCTTGAAGATCGTGATTCACCTGACATCTAGGCTCCAAGCTCCTCCTTCAACACTTTTGAAAACTATGTTGGTGATTGATATCATTGTTATCTGCATTGCGAAGTTTATGGTCTTCTCCTACTTTCTTTTTGTACTTTCCATAAATTATAGATTAATCTGTCAAGTTACAATTTCCCCTTCATTTTGTTTAAAGCATCCACTATACTTTATGAAAGTATTAATTGAAATATTCATGCTGGTTTCCAACAAGATTCCTAAAGGTTATATGTTTGTTTTTACAAAAGTTTTTTTCACTAAGATTCTTATTACGTATTTGGTTTAATTCTATGCCATTTTCCTACTTCCTGATTTGTGTAATAAATACAAGTAAATGTGCCTAAACAATAATTTTAAGTGTTGGGATCACTACAAATGTTGTAAAACACATACTTTGAAATCCAAAGTTAATCAAATTAACCAAAAAAATAGGGGAAAAAAGAAGCAAAAAACACTAAATATAACAATTAGACTTTCACGCAGAATCAATGCATGCATAATTTTTGTTGAATATGTCCCACTTCGAACACTCCAACACCTATTGTATCACTCATTGTCTCACAAGTCTTCTCTGCGAACTTTTGACGAACACATGGTACATGCAAAGATGAAACATATGGTGTGCTTGTACAACTATTTAAACATAGGCATTTTATCAAATATATGGTGTGCTTGTACAACTAAAATATAAACAATGAATCCAAGCAATAAGGGAAAAAACAAAAAACATCAACTCTAGACACAACTCTCGACACACAGATGATTACAAGGAGGAAAAGCACAAACCGGATTGACAATCACGGAGTCGGATCAGGAGGTGTTCGAACTACCGAGGAAGCTGTCGGAGTTGGAAGTAGATGGTGGAGATGCTGCCGGAGGAGACTTGCAGCAGGTCACAGTGAAGAATCAGGGCACATAATCGCGACGTGGGTTTGAACAAATGATTAATCGTGGGAAGAAACGAAAGTTTTGGTTTGGACAAAGGGTTTCGATTTGGCGGGGATTAACAACGAATTTGGATTTTCAAGGATTTGAAGGCTTCTGGAATCGGTTTGCACAGCAAAATCTAAACCCACTAATTCCGTGCAAAAATATGAGACTTTGGAAGGCCAAATTGGATTTGGCAGGGATTAACGAAGGGTTTGGATCTTCAAGGATTTACACGATTTGCACACAGGAATTCCATTCAGAATCTTGAGTGGGTTTACACATAATTTAAGTATTTGATTTACATGATTTAAATATTTGACACTAATTCCGTGCAATTTGAGAGTTTGAGAGGTTAATTTTTAATTAATTTGAGTTTCTAAATGTACATTTTAGGGGGAATCTTTCTCGCTCATTTTTTTATACTTTTTAATTTTTATTATTTTTAATTTAAAAAAATTAAAATTATCTTTTAACTACAATTTAATAATTATGTAACAAAATCTTATTTTTTTGCTACGCAATTTTGAATCATAAATAAACTTTTGTATTGAAAAATTACATTTGGTGGCAAAAAAATTTGACTTATTGAAATTGCCTACAATTTAATAATTACGTAGTAAAATATTAACTTTTTACTACGAAACTTATAGCATAAATAAAATTTTCATAGCTAAAAATTATATTTGATGGGAAAATTTTTAGCTCCTTTAAATTATCTACAATATAATAGTTTTGTAGCAAAATGTTAACTTTTTGCTATAAATTTACTACGTAGAAAAAAAAATCGTAGAGAAAGGGTTATTTTATTGTAGTATAAGCTTGTGACCATATCTGATTTATCTGGAGGTCGAACCAAAGGGGAAGGCCAGTCTTCTCCAGGACTAGGCAGGTGAAATTCGGACACCTGAGTCATCCAAAAAAAAAAAAAAAAGGAGAGTTAAAAAAGTCTTCTCAAAATGGTCAGCTCTCTCATCTTCCTTTGATGATGTTGATTACTCAATCTCTTTCCCTTTCCATCTTCATCTTGCTTTCCTTTTCTCTTTGGGTTCTCTAAATCCAAAACTCTATCTAGGGTTTCATGATAGTTAATAAGGAACCCTCCACCATTCCAACAGTAGTGCTGGTGTTGCAAAGTTCGTGGGTGGACACCTTATTTTTGATGATGGTGATTGCCTAAAAAGGTATTTTTTTGTAGTTTTTTTTTTCTAAAAAACATTAGTTTATATTTATATATATTTACCCTATTGGAAAATATATTAATTTTTAGTTTATATTTTTTTTTTATAATTAGAATATAATTTTTGTAACAAAAATACATTTTTATATTTATGTAAGATATGAGGAGAGAGAAGGACAAAATGGAAAGAATGCAGAGAAGAAGTTTTGGAAGAGATAGGAGAGACAAACAGAGGAAGGGAAAAGAGAACCCAATGTAGAGTGGTCCTTTTATTCAAATTTCTAAGAAATGAGGTTTTTGTAATTTTAAAAACATAAAAAGTGTCTTTTGCTTTTCTTGATGGATGTGAGAATGATGAGTGTAATGCACTTGATAATTAATTATCATGTAACCCAATCTTATCAAAAAGTAAAAACTTATTTGGTTAAAATAGCCTTTTTAGCTTTTGATGGTCATCAATTACTCCCTTCAATGAATGAAGTAATTACACATAGAACAGAAATGGAAAGAGAAAAAGAGATGCGTTCCCTATTTAAGTTGTTTCTTGCATTGGGAGATGAAAAGAGTCAAACCATCATTTAATTTCTTCCTATGTTTTCCACCTATTATTGCTCTTTGGCCCAAACCTTTCAAATATTGCACTTAAACCCCTTGCAACCTGGTCCTCGGGCCATCCTAAAATTTCCTTTATAACCCTGGAGAAAAGGTTTATTGCGTTAATCCCCCAAGATTTTGATAAATTATACTTGTATCCCGAGTTTTTCAGAAATTGCACTTTTACCCAGGCTCAAAAGTTACAATTTTTCCACTAGCTTTGAAATTATATTTTTATCTCAGAACTTTCATAATCCCTTGAAATGGCATTTTTCCCCAAACATTTTAGTTTAAAAATCTTGGGTATTACATCTTGGTTCCAACTTTTCTATTTTCAACCTTTTAACATAAACTGGTAACCCCAAATCCTAACATCTTTAAGTCTTTGGGGTCTCCCAACCCATATTTCATATGGTGTGGTCGAAACAAATTTAGTTTGTATCCGATTTAATAGATAAATTACTTTAAGAATAACATAACCCCACAATGAAATAGGCAAATCTGTATAGCTAATCATAGAACGTACCATGTCTAACCAGATTTCTATGTTTAGGATCATCATTTAGTTATGGTGTATAAGGAGTTAATTGTGAAACAATACCACACTCTTTAAGATAATCAACTAACTCAGTACTCTCTAATCAAAGAACCTTGATACTCTTTCATTTTTGTGTTTTCTACTTCCACTTTGAATTCTTTGAACTTTTCATTGACTTCAGACTTGTACTTCAAAGAGTACACATAACAATACCTAGATAAATCATTAATAAAAGTCACAAACTAGACATAACTACCCTAATCCATAACATTTATGGGCCTACACACATCCATACGTACCAATGCCAATAATTTAGTAGCCATTTTCCCTTGTCAAACAAAAGACGACTTAGTCATTTTCCCAAGAATACAAGATTCACAAGTTAGCCCAGGTTCTGAACCCAAATTGGAAATCAATCCACATTGAACCAACTTTGTCAATCGACACACACTAATATGACCAAGCCGAAGGTGCCACAATTGTATAGGATTAGCATGATTATCTTAAGAAGGTTTCTCTATTACTATGGTATTAGTGTTAGCAATTAGTTGCTGACTTTGTTCACATTCACGTGTTTCTAGAAAATTGTTGGCAAAAGAGAATTCATAATTCTATTGTACAAGCTTACGAATAGACAAAACATTCCTTATAGGATTTGATACATGTAAACAATCATATAAAAATACAACATGTGACTAGAAGGTAAAAGTACAAAAGTAACTCTAATGGTTAATGCAACAACTATTGCTCCATTTCCAACCTTCAGAGCCACTTCACGCTTCCCAAGAGTCCTATTTCAATTGAGATCCTGCTTAGACAAACAAATATTAGAAGTAGCACCTGAATCAATGATCCATTAAGTAGTGTACTGATCAATCGTAAGATCAGTCTCAATTACAAACAAAGAAGATGAAATACCTTAACTTTCTTAATGCTTGACCTTCAAGGTTTTAAGATAGTTAGGGCAATTTCTTTTTCAGTGACCTTTCTTCTAGTAGAAGTATCAATTACCTTTGCTAACTACCTCCTTGCCTTTCGACTTTGTCTTTCCCATATCCTCATTACCCTAAGAACCTTTCTTTTCTTCTTCTTAGTTTTAGGTTTCGTCTGAGAAGAACATGAGGCGATGATAAGAACTCCTTCTTTGCCTTTATCCCACATTTGTGACTGTGCCGTCATTAACATGTTTAACAACTTGGGGAGAGAACATGCAATTTTATTCATATAAAAATAAGTGATAAAGAAAGAAAATGAATCCAACAACGATTGCAAGATCAGATTAATCCTAAGATGAGAACCCATGGGGAAAACCAATACATAAAGTTGATCAATCCAATTGATCATGTTGATGACATGTTCTCCCACATCTGACCCTTCCATCATTTGAGCCCAAAATAGCTTATTCGATATCTCACATTGAGCTGTTTGTCTATGCTTTTATAAAGGTCCCTTAGATTCTGAATCATCCCTGTAGTATTAGGAAAATTCTCACAATGTCACTGCAAGTCATTGGATTTAGAGGCAAGAATATAGTTATGGGCTCTCAAGTCATGATTCTTCAAACTCTCTCAAGTAAACCTCTCCTCATCAGTCACATCATCAGGAATAGAATTAGGAGAACTAAGGAACAAGACATCATCTATCTTTTCCATACTAAGAACGATTTTAAGATTACAAAACTAGTTGGAGAAATTAGGGTCAATAAGCCTATTAGTATTCAAAATGCTAATTAAGGGATTCATGTTGCCTTCCATTTTATCTATAGAAAATAAATAGATATATTAGTAGATGGATTTTGGTAAAAAAAAACCCATCTAATTAAGGACTTTAAACTAAATGGGTTCTCCCACTAATTTTTTTGAATCTTACACTTCCCAACTAGAAAACGTTATCCTTCAGAACGATTTAATAGCAGGTGTGAATTATCTTTCATATGAATATCCCTCATATTTTAGTTTATGAAGTACTCACATAATTTAGTAGACAACACATGGCTCCACATCGCATGTGGAGTTTGATCTTTAGCTTCTAACCCACCATAAATCTCACATTTTAGTTTTTGGCCTGATGGACTAGTTAGATCCCACCCACTGTCTTGGCTAAGTACAATAGTTTGAACATAACCTCCCACATTTTAGTTTTTGGTTAGGTAAAAATTGTTGAACATTGCCCCATCATATGGTTAAAATATGAGAGTTAAGCTCCCAGGGCATGGCGCAAGTGGTAAAACTCCCAAGTTTTCTTGGGAGTGGCGGGGGATCAACTCTTGGTGGAGGCAAAAATTCCCCATTTAGTAAGGACTGACTGCGTCTGCTTGGGAGTGTATACACTTGTGACCCCATCTGAATTACCCGGAGGCCAAACTAGGGGGGAAGCCCAGTCTTCTCTAGGACTAGGCAGGCGAAACTTAGGCACTTGGGTCATCAAAAAAAAAAAAAAAAGGGGAGAGTTAAACAAATCTTCCCAAAATGGTCAACTTTCTCATTTTCCTTTGATGATGTTGATGACTCATTTGCCTTTCACTTTTCATCTCCTTCTTGCTTGCCTTTTCTCTTTGGGTTCTTTAAACCCAAAACTCTATCTAAGGTTTCATGATGTAAGGTTAATTAGGAACCCTCCACCATTCCAACAGTAGTGCTGGTGTTGCGAAGTTGGTGGGCGGACACCTTATTTTCGATCATGGTGATTGCTTAAAAAGGTTTTTTTTGTAGTTTTTTTTCTAAAAAACATTAGTTTATATTTATATATATTTACCCTATTGGAAAATATATTTATTTTTATACTTTTTAAGTTTATATTTATTTTTATAATTAGAATATAATTTTTGTAACAAAAATACATTTTTATATTTATGTAAGATAAGAGGAGAGAGAACAATAGAAGGGAGAGAATGGAGAGAAGAAGTTCTGGAAGAGATAGGAGAGACAAAGACGGGAAAGAAAAAGATACGCAATGTAAAGTGGTCCTTTTATTCAAATTTCTAAGAAGGAAGGTTTTTGTAATTTTAATAAACATAAAAAATGTCTTTTGCTTTTCTTTATGGATATGAGAATGATGAGTGTAATGTACTGGATAATTAATTATCATGTAACCCAATATTATCAAAAGTAAAAACTTATATGGCTAAAATAGCCTTTTCAGCTTTTAATGGTCATCAATTACTCCGTTCAATGAATGAAGTAATTACTCATAGAACAGAAACGGAGAGAGAAAAAGAGAGGTGTTCCCTATTTAAGTTGTTTCTTGCATTGGGAGATGAAGAGAGTCAAACCATTATTTAATTTCTTCCTAAGTTTTCCACCTATTATGACTTCATATGTTTTGTTCTTTTCTTTCCTTCAATTTAATCTTTGTCAATTTTCTTGTAGTTACATCTGATGAAGTAAACTCAACCTCCACCAACCTACTAATCTCTAATTTCAACCCATCTCCCTTTTATATAAATATGCATCTTCCCTTTAGTTTCTCATCTAGAAATGATCGATTTGAGTCTCAAGAAATGTATGAAGATTGTGAAGTTCTTGCATCCATGGTCGCTGAAGAAGATGGGGTTTTGCTACCGAACCATGGCTCTGACTTTAGCGACATTCACATAAATTTTGACCCTTCTTCTCCTCTAATTATTTCAGTATGTAAACTAATTAATCATCCCTTCTCTCTCTCTCTCTCTCTCTCCATATATATATAAATCTAAGAAATGGTTAACCTTGTTGTAGAATGATAAAGAGGTAGCTGGAGGGACAACTACAGAGAAGGAGGAGAATGGCTCCTCTAGTAAGCCCCCAGAAAAAGAATCAACAAAAGAGATGGAGATGATCATTAAGCCCCAACATAAGAAGAAATGTTATCACCGCTACACTCCCCACCAAATTCAAGAGATGGAAGCGTCTCGCTCTCTCTCTCTCTAAACTTAATTATGCATACACGATATCACTTTCCTAACCTTATGCCTTGCACACAGTTTGTTTAAGGAGAGTTCACACCTAAATTACAAACAAAGGGAAAGGGTGAGCCAAGATTTAGGGCTCAAGCTAAGCCAAGTCAAGTTTTGGTTTCAGAACCGTCGAACCCAAATGAAGGTACATGCATCTTAGAATTAATTTTATCCATAACTTGCCATTTCAATATCTTATATAACGGGTTTTTATTTTTTTAAATATGTAAGATCTCAATTTCAACTTAGTTTTTAATTTGTGCTTAATTAGTTTGGATTATTTGTTGATAATTTTTCATGTGCTAGGCACAACAAGATCGGAATGATAACTTGACACTGAGAGCCGAGAATGAAAGACTGAAGAATGAGAATTTGCAGCTACAAGCTGCCATACAAGCATTGATATGCCCAAATTGTAATAATATGGGTTACGATGAACAACTTCAACTTGAGAATGTGCAACTCAAAATAGAGGTACACTACTCTCACAGACTTATCATATTAATATATCTTTTAATTTTTTCCAATTCAGGATATTTGAAATACAGAGGCACATATATATATATATGTAACTGTCTTTGTCACAAAACTTTTTCTACTTTTTATATAAAAATTTAACTACAATAATGCTATTATTTTTATTTAACATTATATTAGAATACAAATACTTCTTCACATAAAGATATTTAAACAAAACTTTTATACATAAAATTGAATTTCTTTTTTGTGGTCAACACATTTGGCCCACAAAAATAGTAATGCCCAAAATTTACACAAGATAATGCGACCCTTTCAAACTTGTTTATAAGAAACAAAAAAATTATTATGATAATTTAATATTAGCAAAAATTAAAATAATATTACTATATTATTCTTAATAAAATTTTCTTCCATAAGAAAAAAGTTTTTCTTCTTGTATACCTTCTTTAATTTTTTCCTTTTGCTTATATATGTTCTTCTTTCTAGTTACACAGAGTGAGTTACTTTGGTATAACATCAAGCCAGCATATTCAAACAGTGGAAGGAACAGAAGCGATATTGGCCCCTTCACTTCCTCCTTCCTCAACAATTCTTTTCCAGGAGCAACAAATAGACAACTCCAAGGACGTGGTCAACCAAGCCCCTTTGGTAACAAAAAACTTCTCCCAATTCGTTGGCGACTGTCTATTTGTGGAAGGAAACAAATCCATTGTATTGGGCCTTGCAATGTCATCCATGGAGGAACTGATGAATATGTGTCAGGCAACTGAACCTCTTTGGATTAGATTTGAGGGTAGCAAAAAAGAAGTGTTGAATGGTGAAGAGCATGCGAGGATGTTTCAATGGCCATTGAAGTTTCAGCAAGATAGAGGCAGTGAGTTTATTGTGGAAGCCTCTCGACACATTGCTGTTGTCGCCATCAGTAGCTTCATGTTGGTTGATGCTTTCCTTGACGTCGTAAGTCCAATTCAATAACTTTTTAAATTGTTTTGGAATGTTTTCCATTCCAAAACAATTTTATTGAGTGATTAAATGTTAAAAAACACGATCCATTTATCATTAAATAGAAAAATTATTTTGAAAATATAAACAATGCAACAAGATGCATTAATTGAAGCTTAGCGTTACCCTATCTAATATATCTCAAAAAAAAAAAAAAATTTAACATATATTGAATGATAGTTTTTTTTTTTTTATTAATACTCATTAACTTTTATTATGTCAATATCCATGTTATTTAGTAATAACTATGCAAAAAACGTCACCAAAATAATATTTTAATTTCTATTTTAATTTATAGACGTAAGGGACAACATCCATCTATATATTGAATTTGTATATAAAAAATTTCTATGAAAAGTCATTATTTGTTATTTCAGAAGAAGTGGGTGAAGCTCTTCCCCTCCATTGTCTCTAGAGCAACAACTCTTCAAGTGGTCAATTCAGGCATTTTGGGACATGCAAGCGGCTCCCTTCATATTGTGAGTATTCCACATATATGAAAAGTTCATGGGATTATTTTCAATTTTTTATTAAATTAACATTATATATATATTTGGGCAACTAATATTAGATTTTAGATTTTTAACAAAATAGCTTATAATAAGAGAGACTCGCCAATCTAACTAGCATGTCCTTCTCGATTCTCTTTGCAAACACTCTAGCAAAAGATTTGCCATGGAATAGGTGAACTCACTAGTGTCACTGGCGAATTTGGTTTAACTTCCAAAAACTTATGTTTTTAAAGAATTGGCAAGTCTCTTCAATTTTACTCTCTGAAACCATCCAATGTTATTTTAGTAAAATCATAAAACCAATGTTAGTTGCATAAGAAATGCTAATTTAATAATAACTCATTTTTTTTCTTAAATTTGTAGATTACTAAAAAATAAATTATTTTTTTATGTATTTACATGTATATGTGTCTCTAGATGTGCGCAGAGCTACAATTTCCATCTCCTCTAGTTCCTACAAGAGAAGCTCTATTTCTTTGTTACTGCCAACTAAACAAGGAGGAGAGGACTTGGGTTATTGTTGATTTTCCATTTGAAAGCATGGATGGAAGTTGCCAACCTTCCTCCCCTAGATACAAGAGAAGACCTTCTGGTTGCATCATCAAGGACTTGCCAAATGGATGCTTTAAGGTGACATATCAAATCAACATATATATATATATATAAGACTTAAAAGAATTATTTATTATCATTATATCTTATAACTCTATTGAAATAAATGTAGGTCACTTCGGCAGAACAAGCAGAGGTTGAGTACACACCAATCCATAAGATTTTTCACCTTCTCATCAATAGCGGAAGGGCATTTGAAGCTCAACATTGGCTAGTTGTCTTGCAAAGACAATCTGAGAGGCTTGCAAGCCTTGTGGCTACTAATGTATCAAATCTTGGAGGTACTCATTTTTTCTTCTTTGTATCACACCTAACATCACATATCCTTACCCAAAAGTGTTACTTGAAAGGTAATTATTGGATATATGAAACTAAGTAATATATTGAAGACCTCCCTAATATACTACTTTATAGGTGTTACATTTTTATTTTTTAAAATTGACAGGCTGGTCATATTTACAGGGATGCAAATAACCGAAGCAAGGAAGAAACTGATGAATCTTGCAGAGAGGATGACAAAAACTTTATTTGTGAATATGAGTAGTTCTTGTGGTCAAACATGGATGGCCCTTTCGGATTGTGCTGATCACACTATTAGAATCACCACGAGAAGCATCACGGAGCCTTGCCAGACCATTGGTTTGATTCTCGCTGTTGCATCCACTTCTTGGCTTCCATATTCAACTTTTCTCGCTTTCAATCTAGTCAAAGATGAGCATTGTAAGGCTCTGCAGGTACATAATAATCACCTCCTGAATACATTCTTCCTTCATCTCATTTTCTTTTTCAAATCCATTAATTAGCATTACATTTGTGTTCATCATATTTGGCAGCTAGATGTTCTTTCAAATGTGACTTCTTTGCAAGAGGTGGTTCACATTGCTAGTGGCTCACATCCAGGAAATTGTGTCTCTCTTTTTCGCATTAATGTAAGTATGCATACATTCCTTTTGAGTCTTGTGAGTATGGGTATTTTTTCCATGTAAAGTTGATAGTACCCCATTACTACCTATATATATTTGTGTAAGACACAAGCACAAAATTCATTCTACAAGAGAGCAGCATTAGCGATACCAGTGGTGTAGTGGTGTTTTATACCCTTAACATTGACTCTCTCCAACTTGCCATGAGCAACCAAGACCAATCCTGCATTCCTCTACTTCCACTAGGATTCATCATACATCCCATGGGAGCACTACTTGTAAATGACTACTCTATCATCAGTGAAGTCAATGGTGTGCCTAATTCAGACTTTGAAAGCTTGCCAGGACAAGGTTGTTTACTAACTGTCGGGCTACAAGTTTTGGTTAGCACCAACGCAACTGAAAAGCTTGAGTACTCTGACATTATCGCGATCAGCAAGCCCTTGTGTGACATAGTCCACAAAATTAATACTAACAGTGATAGAGGAGGAGATGATGGTGCTGGTTAAGCTAATAATGGTGGTAATGTGGGCGTTTCTACTAAGCCGGTGGCACAAGTTAGCCATCCTCGCAACAAGATTAGGGTTTTGAATATATCCCTAATTACTCAAAAAAATCTCCATTTCTTTTTGAGAGAAATTTGATATAACAATATTTTAATTGTTTTTGTTTCAGCCTTTATTTGGTAATTATTAAACTAGATATTTAGCTTTTTATGAGGTGAGAAAAGTGATCGTAAGATATTCAACATGGATTGAATCTACTTAGATAAGCTAAGAAATTTAATTCATTATACTTGTATAGCACGTGTAATGTGATTGTTCATTAGACTTTACCATGTAACACACTTCCTCAAAAAGATAGGATACCACAATACTAATCCTATCCATGTAACACATATTCAATCTATCCCTTTTAGGATAAAGTATTAGAACTTCTCAAGTGGTAGAAATATATTTAAGATACACATAGCCAACCGATAAAGAAGGAAATGATAGATCCCATGAAATAGGAATCACCCTAAAGGTAGAGTAAAACTATAACTTCAAAAATTAAGGTCACAATATAAAAAACATGTGAATCACATGGAAACAACACTTTTAGTAGGTCATTCGTCACTTTGGGTGTCATTCGTCATCCTGAGACTCATTCATCACCCTAACAGTCATTCAGTTCAGAGGACTCACTCCTGAAACGCTTCTAGACTCCCACATGCCATCCAAAGAGTCACAACCTTCGTGCCATCCTGAGAGACACAAGTCCTCCTGAGACTTCATTGTTGCCAAGACACACTCCCATCATAAGTCACATGACAAAGGTTCACACGTATACTTCAACAAGATGATCTCCCACAAAAAAAAATAATTAATATTGTAGTCAGACAACAACACAAGCATTTTACACATGTATCAATAAGTAACACATAGAGTAGAGACATCTTAAGTTTTATCTGTTCTTCCAAGAAAGAGAATATCTCTTAGAAAGCATACGAAAGGTGTAGAAAAACTAAAGAGAATCAATAGAGAATGATTTCACTTATATGCACATAAAATGCTCCCCCTAAGGTCACACCCAATTAGATTGATGAACTCTTATGATAGTAGAAAGCCACGATGAATCGGATTCACCGCATAAATCTAATAT
Organism: Diospyros lotus; assembly: GCF_014633365.1. Classification (NCBI taxonomy): domain Eukaryota; kingdom Viridiplantae; phylum Streptophyta; class Magnoliopsida; order Ericales; family Ebenaceae; genus Diospyros; species Diospyros lotus. Next base: position 18,647,428 of record NC_068344.1, read on the forward strand.
TCTTTTTCACATGGAAAGATTTCCAGAGCTTCTTAAATTTATATGGTTTCTTTGATAAAACCATTTATCTCATCAAACATCATATGTAAGACAAAATGAATAAGGATGCATAAACATAATAAATAGAATGATCAGGGGCTTGTGCATAGATTGAACTCGAGCTTCAAAGGTTTAAGCCATGCCTCAATCATATCATACATGACATGAAGTGCTCTTAGCTTTGCCACTTCTTGTCTTGAGAATCCATCAACTCTTGATGTCTTATCCATCATCTCCTTGATGTTGTCTTCTTTTACAATATTTTTAAAACAAAGACTAAAAGAAACTACTTTAGACTTAATTATGTCTCATTACATAACCAAATGACTAAATTATTACATATTAAATGAATTAATATGAAGCTCCTATAACATTCACTAATTCACATTCAAGCCCATGTTCATCCCAAACATTCATACATTCAAACCATTCTGCTTCTGATAAAACAATTTTGAATAACATCCATGCATATATCCAGAATTACATATGGGCATTCAAGACTACATGCTTAACATCCTCACATCGTCGTCTAATGTGGTAACCCACACAACTAACAACATTTGGCATGTAAAAGCATGTTGCCACAGCATATTTGATAAAAGTGGTCGACTAGGACAATACAGGCAATCAACTGATTTCGCATATGAAACTACTGACTGTGTCCTTAAGCGGTCGACTAGTTCTATAATAAAACACAACCAAAGCATTTACTACAAAATCAGTCAGTCGAAACCCTACGCATAGTCAATAATTTTCATAAAACTTGACACATACAATCATTGTCTATGCATTAAATACCAAGTTAAGGCTTTTGATACCACTATTGGAATTGTTGTATGGAAATGTAGGTAAATATAAAATTTCTGCACATCAACCATGCACAACAAAGGTCATAAATATACATATCATACACAACTTAGGTATGTAAGAAACACGATATTTCATCATATAAAATGTAATAAATAACATACTTGTAGCTCGATGCTAGGTGGGTGTAGAAATTGTTTCTACATTGAGATTGATTCCTTCTCACTGCATAGAAGGCCTAATCTATCCACTGTTGGAAATGTATGCCCTAAAGACACGTTTTGTTTAATTTATGGTAATGATGTTTCTTTTATTCAGTTTATGGCACATATATTATTTGCATTTAATTGTTGGAAAGGTGTCCATGCTATTAAGTAAGTGATTCATGTGATGGGTCGTTCTTCACAGTTAGGCATGAATCATGGGTACTTAATAAGCAAGAAAATATAACTCTTGATCTTTTGATAGAACTGGGCATTCTATCATGATAAGATCATTGTGCAATAGATCCTAATGGAGGATGGCTTGCCTTAGCCAGTAAACAGTCCGTTTACTCTAATTGTACAAGCGCATTTGGAATGCGTAGAGTGGACCTGTGATAGAAGCTAATGACAAAGTACTAATTATCATGGAGCTAGTCTATCACTGCTACTACGTGGACGAGTACTCTAATACTTGAGTATTAGTTGGTGGTCTAGTGAACCTAGAGCTATATTCTTAGATTCATTGCAGGTGAGGTCTATCAAAGATCAATATCCTTTTGAGTTGGGAGTATGGTTTCTAATTAGCTAAGACAGACTAATACAAGATAGTTTCTGTGATTCACCCCCTTGTGATTGTCCAAGAATAATCGAATAATCCAGGGCCCTAGGAACGTGACTTATGAGTGTGTGCTTCTGGGTAGCTCCCAATGATAAGCAAGTACATTCGAGTAGTCACGGATTATTGGACTAGTGATCTAAGGATGGTAGAAGTCATTTAGAAAGGTGTTAGTACATTATTCCTTTCTAAATGATGGGTGTTACGCAGAGGGGTATTTTCGTCATTACACTAGTAGGTCAAAGACATGGCATATGCAAAATTATTCGTGGGGTCAGTGTTACCATATGGTGATAGTTGGAACACTTAGAATGACAAAATATAGCTACTAGGTAGCAGGGATATTTTGGTCATTTTAGCAGCCGTGAATAATTTGTCTTTTGGTCCCCGGGGTAGCTCGATGTAACTCATGTATTTTTTAATACATTTGGCTTGTTGGATGAATTACATTAAGAGAGAATTATTTTATTTAGAATGGTCCATTGGGCTAAAATAAAATAATAGTTCATTAGGGTCTTAATTAATTAATTGGGCTAACCCAATTAGAAAATTAATTAAAAGGTCTTGGCCCATTAGGGTTTGGCCCACTAGGGTTTTAACCCTAGGGTTCTCCCTATATATATCTCTCTTTAGTTGTTTTTCATCCAAGTCGTTTTTTATTCTCCTTCACCGAAGAGAGGCCACGAGTTCGAGTCATACTCCGGAAGATCGAAAGGGGGCGTTTGAGTTCTGATGCGACGGAGCCGAAGGCTAGCAGGACAGCCGTCGTCTCCTCCACGCGAAGAAGCTCCCATCGCTCCATTCCGTCCGGTAATCCGCCGTAAAAGTAAGTCTCCTAGACTCTAACCAATACGAGGATCGTTTTTATTTTAAAACGCTTCCGTTGCATGCTTTTGATCCTCGTTCATGATCCAACATCCACACCTAGCTAGCAACCCGGTACCATGTCGCAATCCTCATCATGTGCTAGCCTGAGGAATTTGATTCACTAGCATCCGTGTGTCTCCCTGGACTCTCTATAATTTTCACGCACGCAACAATTATGCTCTATAATTTCAAAAAAAGAAGTAGAAAAAAATAAAGAAGCAAATGGCAAGCACTATAAAACCCCTTTGTAATTTCCTCCCAATTTATGCCTCCCAATTTTTCCACTAACCCCTTATAATTCAGTGACAGGTGGAAGGCACTATCTGCAGCTTTGGCAACGAAAATGGTTAACCAATTATTTAGAGGTGGTCAACTGATTTCCACCAGATGGAAAAATAACCTTGAGGTAGTCAACATTCCTTGCTATTTCTAAAGAAACCACATGCCGATTCATTAACTTTTAATCAATTGAGTCATTAACACTTAATGACATCTTTATAAACCACCATTAACTATTAATGATGTTTGAGACATAACTGGTGCATAGTATCGATACCAAATGCCACACTATATGGTGTGTGACTTTTTAGTTTCACCATCAACTAGCAATCAGATAATGTGAAAACCCTTTTGACATCGACCGAAACAGCTCAACCTATCATGAGAATCTCTCCATATTCTAGTGATGTTTTGAAAGGTCCTGGGAAGTGCCTAGCAACGATCCAGCACAATATAGTAGGCAATGAAGTCAAACTTCAAGCGAGCCAATTACAGTTGATGATTACCATATAATACAATTCTTTTGTCACTCAACGTCCTGACCGAGAGAGAGTCATGGTACAATAAACTCACAAACTTAGTAACTATGTGTAATGTAACGCCCCACTTTTCCCGAGCATTAAATAACTTAAGAATTTTGGGAATATATATATATATATATTTTTAATATAAACCATTTCCCGACAATTCCGTTTTACCTTCTTAGCATACTAAATAAGAATAAATAAGCTAAGACAAGTAATCATAATTAATGCGGAAGCTAAAATTAAAACCTGATATGCTATAGTTTAAAAACATGGTACATGAATGCATGATGCACATACATGAACAATCATTTGCTCTAGTGTAACTTCCCATTCCCAGCCCGGCACAGAACCCTTGGCAGAATCCAGAACCTCTACAGGATAAGCCTAACGTTGTTCCATCAATTGTCCTTGGAGAATTTCTGCTACACTCTTAGGGTGACATCCCATTCCCATGCACAAATATCAATATGACAATAATATCGTGCCATGCAAACATCACGACTTTCCATGCAATATGACAAAATGAATCATATCTTTCATAAGTATCATGCATATATAAGAATTCATATCTTTCATAAATATCATGCATAATAAACAATCACATCATATAGGATAGGACAACTCACCTTTAGAGATAAAACTTGAATTTTTTAAAAAGGTGCATCACCTCGATATGCGTGCCCGATCTTAATTTTCGTGTCAACTCTCGAAAGTTGCACCAATCACTTTTTCTTGAGCACATAAATCATAAAAAGCATATTTAATCAATAAATATCTCAAAACCCCAATTTCTAGATATTTTCCTTTATTTTCTTCCATTTTGCCCTCTAAAAATCCTAATAAATACCCTCGAGACTATTTTCTTGAATATCTTTTCACAATAATTCATAATATCCAATGAACTTCAAAGGAAAAATATTGGACTTACCTGGATGCTGGGTTTTCAAATAAAATAAGGTTGTTCGGTGCAAAAACCGAGATATCAGGAAACCCAACTTCAAAACTTTTTACACAAACCCCCATAAATTATTTTTCTCTTTTCTTCTACATTTCTTTTGGATTTTTCTGAGCTTGTACGTGCCCCCACATGCTGGCGCGTGGTTTTGCCCATGAAGGCAACACGTGAAGGCCACACGCTGACCTTCTTCTCCAATGCCGATACACCGGAGCTAGGAGATTTCAATGCCATCTTAACCTCCTTCTCTAATCGATCCAAATGGGCCCTCTTGAGGCCTGAAAAGACCACCAAAAGACGTCCAAACGGGGCCTCAAATGTCCTGCTAGGCGAACCACCTCCCTCTCTCCGGCGAGCTTCGAAACCAGTTCGATCTTGCTTCGTTGGCCACCAAAATCTCCAGAATTGATCTTCAAGTCATGGGCAACAAAAGCCCCATGGTTTTGACTCTCAATTTATTCGAAAAAACCCTCGATTTGAAGCTTCATTTCTCTCCATTTTTGGCCATTGTGGAACTCCTATTTATAGGCAAAATCGGGCTTCCAAATGCCCTTGGCCGAACAACACATGCCCCTTAGAGCATAAAACTCCCTCAGATCACCCTCGAATCACCTTCACCCAACCGCAAAAGCGAGTTGCAGGTGTGCGATAATCCAATCGAACTTTCGATCGATTTTTTTACTTTTTTGGCTAACCCCGTGGGCCCATGCCTTTACAAAAGATGCTCCCCTGACCATCCCTCATGCAACCTTATGGCTAAAATTGGCTGTGGTTTGATTAGTGATCAATTTTGTAAAAAATTTGTTATAATTTTACCCTTATTTTGATCTTAAAATAGTTTTAATTGAATATTATTATGCATTTTGTGATTTTGTGCATGTTTAAAAATATTAATATAAAAATATATAAAAAATAAAAAATAAAATATAATATATAATAATATAATATTATGGATTCCAAGCCCAACACCAGAAAGGCCCAAGCCCGAGTCCAAAACAAGAAAGGCCTAGGCCCAAGCCTAACACAAGGAAGACCCAGGCCCAAGCCCAAAACAAGAAAGGCATAAACCCAACACAAGGAAGGCCCAAGCCCAAGCCCAAAACAAGAAAGGCCCAGGCCCAAGCCCAACACAAGGAAGGCCCAAGCCCAAAAATAGGAAAAGCCCAAGTCCTAGGAATTCATGATATCATCGCTTACATCATGGGTTGGAATGACATCATTGCTTACATCATGGGTTGGAATGACATCATCGCTTACATCATGGGTTGGAATGATGTCATCGCTTACATCAAGTCACGAAGTTTCAAGAACTACACTTTGGCCCAAACTTTTTAAGTAATTAGATATTTTATTTATCTTTGTATTTTTAAATTAGTTATTTTGTTTTTCTTTAGATATTTTATATTATTAAATTATATAATTGAGTGGTCTCTATTGCATCTTTTAGCCTATAAATAGAGCACTTGGGGTGCATTTGTAACAATTCAATTTTCTTATAATGAAAGTATAGTTGTGTTCTTAGGATTTCTCTCTCAAATTTTTCACTTTAGTTTCTATATAGTCTTGTTCTTAGAATTTCTCTCTCAAATCTTCAACTTTTGTTTCCACATAGTTGTATTATGTTATTCATATTGTCTTTTTAATTATACACCGCCTATATAGTCGGTTGAATATTGTCTTTAAATATTGTCTTTCAATTATATACTGCCTATATGGTCGGTTAAAAAATTGTCTTTCAATTATATACCGCCTATATGGTTGGTTAAAAAATTGTCTTTCAATTATTGTCTTTCAATTATATACCGCCTATATGGTCGGTTAAAAAATTGTCTTTTAAATACTGTCATTTAAATTCCTGCCAATTTATTTTCAAATGAAGATCAGTAGCTAATCCAATCTTGGGTTAAGCCAAGGACAGTGTCCAACGCCAATGATTCTCAAAGAAAGCTGCGCTTCAAATGTGTAATATTAATCTGATTTAATTCGAGTAGTGTGCGTATGGTGTATCTTTGAGTTTGGATTGGAGCATAAGCCTAACTTAGAATTTTCATGCCACGTATGGAGATTGCTAGACATGGAAATGTTTTCATACCCAAACCCAAATGATTAATCTGTATCTATAAAATTTGTCTGTGGAATATAATTCAATTTATGGTAATTGCTTAACTTAGAATTTTCATGCCATGTATGGAGATTGCTTAAACAAGAATTACCATTATCTTGAACTAAAATTGCTAACAGATCTGCAAAACTCAAATCAGATGAATATTACTGATCTTTTCTATTAAATCGGGAATTAATTGGTTTTGGCACTGAAATTGTCTTGACCCAAGCTGCCTAAATTCAGTATTAGTTTAGTTTTAATTCTTACCTTTTAAATCATCTTAATCACCTCCTAAACTCAAATATTTAGTGATCTTTGTTTTCATCCATAAAAAATCTCCCGGTGAATTGACTCGGACTCACCGAAATATAAATTTAAAATTGTACTACACGCACACTTGCACACTGACAAGTATAATCGCCCTACACCTGCTTTAATAAGAGGATTGACGTCTGATGAATTTGGTTGTAGTTTTGATAAATAAATGTGTAGGATAGCGTAGCAATCAGTTTTTAGCGCCGTTGCCGGGGAGATTAATTGGTAACTTAGTGTGTTACTTTTGTTGTTTTACTACTTTTAAAAAAAAAATAAATAAATATTTTAAAGATAAGAAAAAAATCTATATACTTAAAAAAAATTGTTAGGTAACTTTTAGTTACTAAACAGTGTATGAGACTTAGATCAAGTAGAGTGCTAGAACAAGAAGTCCATTCACAATCTCTAATGTCTCAACAAAATGATAATATGTCTGCTCAATGGGGTAATCATGCTGATCAAGATCCCTTGGGAGCTGAAATGCTTCGACCTCTCAAGGACTATTTACACCCTCCGAGGCAAACGACTCCCTTTTGCATTGTACTTCTAGTTAACCATCATAGATTCAACTTTAAACCAGGTACCATTCAGATGTTACCTACTTTTCACAGTATGGATTCGGAAAATCCATACACTCACATGAGAGAATTTGAAGAGGTCTGCGGCACTTGTGTCGATCAGAATGTCAATGAAGATACTGTGAGGCTAAAATTGTTCCCATTTTCATTAAAAAACAAAGCTAAAATATGGTTGAACACATTAGAGTCGAGATCAATAGGAACATGGAGAGAAATGCAAACTAAATTTTTAAAGAAATACTTTCCGGCCAATAGGAAAACATCCCTTCAAAGACAAATGATGAACTTTGCTTGTAAACCCACCGAGTCATTTGCTCAAGCTTGGGATCGTTTCAAAGATTTACTTCTTACTTACCCACATCATGCTTTTGAGCAGTGGCGGGTGGTTAGTTTTTTTCATGGTGCCTTGACCCCCAACCTTAAGATGTTAGTGTCGACCATGTGCAATGGTGAATTTTACGAGAAGACACCCGAAGAAGCTTTTTCACTTTTTCGACACTTTAGCTAAGAATACTAGGAATTGGGAGGTAAGTCCATTGTCTTTGGAAGACTCAAGAGAGCATGTCAGTCCACAGCCTCGAGGAAAAATTCAAATAAGTGAAAGTGATAACATCAATGCCCGGTTAATAGCATTAACAAAGAAAATGGAAGAATTAGAGTTAAAAAAAACCAAGGTCATCCATGAGGTGGAAGTCCTTTGCGTGGTCTGTGAGACGAATGGCCATATGACAGAAGATTGTCCTACCATTCCTGCTTTTAAAGAGGTCTTATATGGCCAAGCGTCTGGAGCACAACCACGTCACACAAAGGGTAAGCCTTATCAAAATCAGAATCAGGGTGGGAACTACTCAGGGTACAATCCTAATTCTAATACGTACCACCCAAACTCCCGTAATCACTCTAATTTTTCATGGATAAATGATTCTGCCGCCTAACCCCATGCACCATTCCCCTCACAGCCATAGTCTTACCAACCAAACCAAGGGTCATCTGGTGTATATCAACCTCCTCATAGGAGATCTCTAGAGGACACCCTACAACAATTCATGCAAGGTCAAATAGGAACTAATACCCAAGTAGCCAAGTTTCAAGAACAAACAAATAGGGCTCTAGAAGATATGAGAAGTCAGCTGACTAAGTTGACTCAGACCTTGAGTGTTAGAGAACCAAGGAAGTTTCCCTCACAACCAAGTCCGAACCCCATAGGTCAAGCCCATAGGGCCGAAGGGTCATCTAGTGAGAATCATGAACAAGTCCAGTCTGTCACTGTCCTTAAGAGTGGGAAAGTAATTGAGAAACCTGAGGACCCTAGGACAGTGTGGCCTACCACTAGTAAAAAAGACCAAGGGCATTATGAAATGAATAATGAGGAAGTGAATAAAGGAAGTAAAGAGGGTAAGAAGAAAGCCGAGGAGGAAGAAAGAGAGCAAGAGAGAAAGCAAAAGGAAAAAGGGAAGAGTATTGAAGAGAGATCCAAATTTGAACCTCGACCACCATTTCCTCAAAAATTAGCCCAATCGAAAAGAGATAAAACAAATGCAGACATATACAAAGTGTTCCAACAGGTAAGGACAAACATTCCTTTATTGGATGCAATTAAGCAAACGCCTTCATATGCTAAGTTTTTTAACGATCTCTGTACAGTCAAAAGAAAAATCAATGTGCGGGAAAAAACATTCCTGACGGAACAAGTAAGTGCTATCCTTCAATTCAATACCCCTCCAAAGTACAAGGACCCAGGATGTCCTACCATTACTTGCATAATTGGAAGCCAAAAAGTCGACCAAGCACTTCTTGACCTAGGGGCTAGTGTCAATCTGTTGCCTTTCAGTGTCTATCAGCAGCTAGGGTTGGGAGAACTCAAGCCCACTAGGGTCACTCTTCAATTGGATGACCAATCAGTAAAAGTTTCTCGCGAGATTGTGGAGGATGTCCTAATCCAAGTGGACAAATTCTATTTCCCAGTGGACTTTATTGTCTTAGATACCCAGCCCCACCAGGGTCCTCAGTCGCCTATTCCCGTTATCCTAGGGAGACCATTCCTTGCTACTTCGAATGCTATCACCAATTGTAGGAATGGGATCATGAAACTATCATTTGGGAATATGACGGTGGAGATGAATGTTTTCAAGGTAGCTAAGCAACCAAATGATGAAATGGAATTGGAGGAAGTTGATTTAATCCAGACCTTAAGTGAAGAATACTTTGAGAAGGCTCTTTATGAGCATGTTATTTATAATTTATAGAAGCAAACTTCGGAAGGGATAGAGCCTGACGTTGAGTCAGCCAGGGTGATCACACAATTGATGCTTGGCCTAGAGCCATTGAAATTACCTAGGAATGAAACCTCACCATCTTTGGTCCGCCCACCCCAACTTGAGAGAAAACCATTGCTGGATCACCTTATGTACGCATTCTTAGGTGAAATGGAGTCTTTGTCAGTAGTGATTTCATCAAGTCTAGAATTGCATCAAGAGGAAGCATTACTATATCTCCTCAGAATGCACAAAAAAGCTATAGGATGGTCCATCTCTAACCTACATGGCATTAGCCCCCTCACCTGCACCCATAGGATATTCTTAGAGGAAAAAGCAAAACCTGTAAGGCAAATGCAAAGGCATTTGAACCCGAACATGAAAGAAGTTGTCCGGGGAAAGGTTCTTAAACTGTTAGATGCAAGTATCATCTACCCCATCTCAGATTCCAAATGGGTCAGTCCGACTCAAGTTGTACCTAAGAAGTCAGGAATCACTGTGGTAGAAAATGAGAACAATGAGCTCATCCCTACTCGCATCCAGACTGGATGGCGTATGTGCATTGATTATAGGAAGCTCAACTCCGTGACGAGGAAGGATCATTTTTCGCTTCCATTTCTAGATCAGGACTTAGAGAGAATAGCGGGACATGCCTTCTACTGCTTCTTGGATGGGTACTCTGGGTATAATCAAATTGAAATCGCATTAGAGGATCAGGAGAAGACCACATTCACTTGTCCATTCAGGACATTTGCTTATAGACGAATGCCATTCGGTCTGTGCAATGCCCCTGCAACATTTCAAAGATGCGTGATGAGCATCTTCAGTGAATTGGTAGAGAATGTGGTGGAAGTTTTCATGGATGCCTTCTCAGTGTATGGAGACAGGTTTAACAGTTGTCTGAAAAATTTAGAGAGAGTCTTGGAGAGGTGCAAGGAAACATATTTAGTGCTAAATTGGGAGAAGTGCCACTTCATGGTCACTCAAGGAAGTGTCTTGGGACATATTATTTCTTTTAAGGGTATTGAGGTCGATCAGTTTAAGGTTGAATTAATTTAAAAATTACCCGCCCCAAAGAATGTGAGGGATGTTAGGTCTTTTCTTGGCCATGCTGGTTTTTATAGGCGCTTTATTGCTTCATTTAGTGCCATAGCCAGACCTTTATGTCGCCTTTTAGCCCTAGACATGCCCTCTGAGTGGACCAGTAAGTGTCAAACTACTTTTGAGAAATTGTAAAACTCACTAGTTTCCACACCCATTATTCAGTCCCCTGATTGGTCCCTACCATTTGAGCTAATGTGTGATGCCAGTGATTACGCAATTGGAGCCGTGTTAAGGAAAAGGAAAGACAAGAAACCTTATATGATATATTACGCTAGCAAAACTCTTAACGAGGCCCAAAAGAATTACACCACGACAGAGAAAGAGTTGCTAGCAGTTGTCTACGCCTTAGACAAATTCCGGTCTTACCTCGTGGGGTCACTAGTGATTGTTTTTACTAACCATGCTGCTCTTAAATATTTATTAACAAAGTAGGATGCAAGACCCCATCTCCTTAGATGGATCTTATTGTTACAAGAATTCCATATCGAGATCAGAGACAAAAAAGGGGTAGAAAATGTGGTGGCCGATCACTTGTCTCGTCTACATGCCAAAATCTTAATCAATTTGAAAACCCAATCTAATATTCCTTTCCTGACGAACAATTGTTTCAAACAAACACTCAAACTGAACCACTCACCTTTTCATGGTACGCAGACATAGCAAATTATCTAGTCACTAAACAGATCCCAGATTATTGGTCCAAACTAGATAAACAAAAAAATTTTAGGAATGTGGTGACATTTTTCTGGGATGACCCGTATCTGTTCAAATATTGTCCTAACCAAATCATTCACAGCTGCATCCCTAATCATGAACAACAAAGTGTCATAAATTTTTGTCACACTCTTGCTTGTGGAGGCCATTTTTCCATCAAGAAAACAGTTGCAAAAATTCTACAAAGTGGATTTTATTGGCCAACATTATTTAAGGATGTGTACATATTTTGTTCAAGTTGTGATCAATGTCAAAAACTAGGCAGTTTATCAAAGAGAAACATGATGCCATTACAACCAATCCAGGTGTTAGAAGTCTTTAACTGCTGGGGTATAGACTTTATGGGTCCATTTGTTAGTTCATTTGGGCATGAGTATATCTTACTTGTTGTCGACTATGTGTCCAAATGGGTCGAGGCAATCCTAACAAGGAGCAATGACCATAGGATTGTGGTGAAATTTTTAAGGGAGAACATTTTCAGTCGGTTTGGGATGCCACGAGCGATCATTAGTGATGGGGGTTCCTATTTTTGTAACAAGGTCGTGGCAGGTCTCATGAAAAAATATGGTGTGTTGCACAAGATTTCCACGCCATACCATCCCCAAACCAATGGTCAGGCTAAGCTAGCTAATAGGGAGATTAAACATATCCTAGAAAAGACTGTTGCCACCAATCTCAAAGATTGGTCTTTGAGATTAGTGGATGCTCTTTGGGTATATAGGACTGCATATAAAATGATCTTGGGAATGTCTCCTTATAAATTAGTGTATGGTAAACCTTGTCATCTACCCGTAGAAATTGAACATAGAGCATATTGGGCAATTCAAAGAATTAATAAGAGTTTGACCGAAGTAGGCCTCTCTAGGAAGCTCCAATTAAATGAGCTTGATGAAAAAAGAAACGATGCATTTGAAAATGCACGACTGGCCAAGCTTCGCATGAAAGAGTTGCATGACCGACGCATCATTAGGAAAAGCTTTTATGTTGGGCAACAGGTACTTTTGTATGATTCTTGATTGCATTTATTCCTAGGAAAATTAAAGTCAAGATGGGTTGGCCCCTTCATAATCAAGTCCATCTCAGAATATGGGGCTTTCGAAATTGAAAATCAAGAGTCAGGGCAATGCCCTAAGGTCAATAGTCATAGGTTGAAACCTTATCAGTATAGTTATGAGGAAGACGAAGGAAGTGTGGATTTAGGGGATCCACCATCAAATGAGTAAAAGAGGTTTCGTATCATTTGGGAATCTGACGTTAAAAGACCACATTTCCATTTAGGTTAAATGGATGTCTCTAGGTCCAGGACATTAATAACAACCCCTGTAGCTATTCAGGGTGAAGAAAACGTCACATATTCATGAATTGATGACAGCCAGATATGCCTATCCTCTATCTTTTCTATTATTGTCAATTGAGGACAATGCGCAATTCAAGTTGGGGGGTAAGGTGTACTTAAGGAATTGTTTTGTGTGGTATATGTGATTTTATTGGGCCCCTTCAAAAAAAAATTAAAAAATTAAAAAAATTATTAAAAATATATATAATAAAATAAAAATTTTATTTTTTTTAAAATATATATATATATAGATATAAGAGGGAGACAGACTTAACGTTGATGACAACCACTTTTATTTTTTTGGGCAGATGAATCATACTGCCCTATAAAGTAAACAACACACTGCCCTATAAAGAAAAAGAAATGCCGAACGTTGAAAAAGGAGACCCCAGATGTGACCCTGCACTTGTGACACGCCTCGAGCCAAGTGTGGTTGTTGGAATGGTGACTTCCATAGCCCTATAAGAGACCCCATATCTGCATGAGGTAAGCCACATTTCTTTGAGCTCAGTCTTCTCTCATTTGTGTTGTTCTCCAATCAGGTACTCTCGTTCCTTTTGTAAGATTCATTATTTTGTTTTACTTTTCTCTTACTATAGTTCTGTTTTAAAAAATGAATCTTCAGTTCTTAAAAATTTGCAAGTACTATTCATCTCTCCCACAAAATGATTTAAAAAAGATTTATGCCACTAGGTGTGAAAGACTTCGGATGTTGATGTATAAAAATATCCCTGAGGATATTCGCTGGTTAATTGAAGCAAAAGTTTGATTTCTTGGCGAAACCTTACCTAGTTTTAAGCATTTTCCAGGATTGGGAAAGAGTAGTTTTTCGAAAAAAAGAAGAGTGAAAAGATTAAATGGTTGTCACAAATATGCTCAATGGACTTGTAACACACAATGCAAATCTATGGGTTTACTTCCATAAATCGACATGATAAAATTTGTTTCATAAAGGATGGGCTGAGTAAGGAGTCTTTAGATGATATCCGATTGACTCTTGAGACGCATCCGTGTGGAATAGTGCAGTGAGAAATTCTTGCTTTATGGACCCAATTTAGAAGTGACCACCAATGCTATAGTTTTGGGAATCTGACTATAATTGACCCTGTTGGCCAATCTATAAGAAAATTGGATGGGAAGCTTATCCCCGCTTCATAGAAGATGTTTAAGCCATTTCTGGACGTAAAACCAGAGAAATATGTGAACCACAATCACAACTACTTGTATATATGCATGATTTTTGTTTATGTTATTGTTGAATTTCTATGTAGTTACTTTTGACTGCCAAACCTCTTTAACCAGTTCTACTTTTAAGGCGTACATAAAGAACTAACATAAATGGAAGGCCAGCCAGTTCGTCGAATCAATACCATATGTGTACTATGTGACTCTCAACTTGGGAGCGATATTTGTTACACACTTGCAACAAGCGAACTTGGCATAAAATTGGGAGAGAGAAAAATTAATTTGGTCTATGGAGGGGGAAGTCGTGGATTGAATGGATGTGTTTCACAGGCTGCACATCTTGGGCAATCATATGTGGTAGGTGTTATGCCAATCCCTTTGGCTGATCCACAGATTTCCAGGTATACACGAGGTCAACTTATAAGAATGACTTCTATGTCTGAGTGCATGGCTTGTAAGATTTATCAGTCAGACGCCTTCATTCCTTTTCCAGGAGGTTTTGGTACACTTGAAGAAATCTTTTGTATAATCTCCTGGGCTAAGAGCAATCTCCATACCAAACCCATTGGACTTTTAAATATTAACCATTTTTTTATGGGTTGTGCTCTCTTTTCTTGATCAGGCTGTGGAACAAAAGTTCATTTCTCTTTCTACAAGAAATATTCTCGTTTCTGCATCCACCATTGAGGAGCTACTAGAGAAATTACACGTTTATGTTCCACAGCACGATCCTTACGAGCCTCGGATAGACTGGTCTAAGACAATTGGAAGCAAGCGTCAAAAGGGTCCGATTAATTTAGATTTATCCCTCTAAGGAGGGTAAGTCTATGATAAGATGGCTGAGTAAGGAGTACTTTTCTGTATTCTTGAGACGTATCTTTTTATTTTGACTTGCATGAATTTATTTTATGTTTTTCTTTCAAAAATTGTGGAATGTTGTTAGGCAAGTCTATGATAAGATGGCTGACTAAGGAGTACTTTTTGTACTCTTGAGACACATCTCTTTATTATATGACTTGCATGAATTTTTCTTATTTCGGTGTGAAAAACAATATATATAGGGTATTCTCATTTGTTTGTTGAAGATTTAACAGTTCACAATAAACTTACAGACTCGTGAAGTTACAGGTATTTCTAACAACCCTATTTTATTACTGCAATTCAAGTTGGAGGGAGTAAGGTATATTTATGAACTATCTGGTCCATGTTTAACTATGAATTTGTAACTGAATGCTTGTAGTTTTGTGTGAATTATTTACTTTTATCTACTCCTATTAAAAATTAAAAAAAAAAATATGGTGCTTTAAATAATGTTATCCCTAAAGCTTTGGAGTTATATACTGATAGCCAGTTGAATTTGCAGTATGAATCATGAATGCATTAATTTCTTATTTGAAAACGTAGATGTATGAGATTAGAATAAGTGATTTGCATGCATCGAGTGTTCAATAATTAGACATTGGTTTGTTGGTCATAAAGTCAAAGGCAATAGTAATTAGTTAATTAGCACACTCCATGATCCCTCAACAGAAGTGGAGACTATTACCTGAGTGAGTGTTTGAGCCTAATAATCATTAATTCTGAGTGAAATAACACTTATTCTAAATGTACTTTATTGTTGATCTCATATTTTCAATAGTTTCAAAACATCAATTTGCTTCGAATGTCTAGTATGATAGCGGATGAATTTGGCTGGTTTCAAACTCTGAATTAGTTGACTGAGTAACATCGTTTTGTAGAAGCATGATAGGGGATCAATTTCTTTCAATTTGGGCCTATTAACCTTTTTCTTTCTTTACATTAACCCCCTTGCTAGCCTATTTGAGCTGTTCTTGGCATAATTCCTTTCATTACCCTCGTCTAACCTATAACCATATGAAGTTTGTCCAACCTGGTGTGTTTTTAGGAATCAGTCTATCTCAGTACTTTCATATTAAAACAAAAAAAACAAAAAAAAGCAAAAAAAGAAATGAAAAAAAAATGGAAGTTCTCTTACCTTTTCAGCACGAGTGTTTCAAAATAAATGCTAAAGAAAACAATATGTCTAATTTGATATTAGTGTCAAAAAAAAAAAGAGAGAAAAAATCCCGACACACCTTTTGCACACTTTATCCTTTTCTTCGACAACCCGTATTAACCTCATAGCCCCATTACAATCCAGTCTGGTCTCTCTTGATGCTATAAATCATGTGATCTCAGAATTTGAGTTAGGAGTAAGGAATTCTATTTAAATTCAGAAGTTATTTATCTATGGCATTATTCCAGTCATGAAGCTATGGCAAATTCCCTATTCTTTCATGAAAATACATTCTTTGTATTTGGGATGACACAGAGTTTGAACTTGTTTTGCATTTTCTCTTAAAACGGTGCACCCTCTTGTATGTACACCTGAGGAATCATTTTTTTTATTGGAAGAAAAATCTATAGTAAGATTTGAAGTTGAAACTTCGAGAGAGTAAGGTAGAATGATGGTCATCCTAATTATCGTTCCTAAGATTGTATGACCTTTCACCAAAATCTGATTTAGAATATTCGACTCTATGACAGATAGCTTGTTCTGTTCTATGTATTTCGGTTTCGAATTTGAAATTTTTATATTCATGTGATTATTGTGAATAAATATTGGCTAGTGTAAAGTCTAATTGCTATGGGACTAGCAATGTTTAAGTTAGGGGGTCTGATTAGTGATCAATTTTGTAAAAACTTTGTTATAATTTACCCTTATTTTGATCTTAAAATGGTTTAAATTGAATATTATTATGTATTTTGTGATTTTGTGCATGTTTAAAAATATTAATATAAAAATATATATATATAATATAATATATAATAATATAATATTATGGATTCCAAGCCCAACATAAGAAAGGCCTAGGCCCAAGTCCAAAACAAGAAAGGCCCAAGCCCAAGCCCAACACAAGGAAGGCCCAAGCCCAAGCCCAAAACAAGAAAGGCCCAGGCCCAAGCCCAAAACAGGAAAGGCTCAGCCCCAAGCCCAACACAAGGAAGGCCCAAGCCCAAAAATAAGAAAAGCCCAAGTCCCACAAATTGATGATATCATCGCTTACATCATGGGTTGGAATGACATCATTTGTTGGAATAACATCATCGCTTACATCATGGGTTGGAATGATGTCATCGCTTACATCAAGTCACGAAGTTTCAAGAACTACACTTTGGCCCGAACTTTTTAAGTAATTAGATATTTTATTTATCTTTGTATTTTTAAATTAGTTATTTTGTTTTTCTTTAGATATTTTGTATTATTAAATTATATAATTGAGTGGTCTCTATTGCATCTTTTCGCCTATAAATAGAGCATGTGGGGTGCATTTGTAACAATTCAATTTTCTTATAATGAATGTATAGTTGTGTTCTTAGGATTCCTTTCTCAAATTTTTCACTTTAGTTTCTATATAGTCTTGTTCTTAGAATTTCTCTCTCAAATCTTCAACTTTTGTTTCCCTATAGTTGTATTATGTTATTCATATTGTCTTTTTAATTATACACCACCTATATGGTCGGTTGAATATTGTCTTTCAATTATATACCGCCTATATGGTCGGTTAAAAAATTGTCTTTCAATTATGTACTTCCTATATGGTAGGTTAAAAATTGTCTTTCAATTATATACCGCCTATATGGTCGGTTAAAAAATTATCTTTTAAATACTGTCATTTAAATTCCTGCCAATTTATTTTCAAATGAAAATGAATAGCTAAATCCAATCTTGGGTTAAAGCAAGGACAGTGTCCAACGCCAATGATTTCCAAAGAAAGCTGCGCTTCAAATGTGTAATATTAATCTGATTTAATTCGAGTAGTGTGCGTATGGTGTATCTTTGAGTTTGGATTGGAGCATAAGCCTAACTTAGAATTTTCATGCCACATATAGAGATTGCTAGACATAGAAATGTTTTCATACCCAAACCCAAATGATTAATCTGTATCTATAAAATCTGTCTGTAGAATATAATTCAATTTATGGTAATTGCTTAACTTAGAATTTTCATGCCATGTATGGAAATTGCTTAAACAAGAATTATCATTATCTTGAACTAAAATTACTTACAGATCTGCAAAACTCAAATCACATGAATATTACTGATCTTTTCTATTAAATCGGAAATTAATTGGTTTTGGCACTGAAATTGTCTTGACCCAAGCTGCTTAAATTCAGTATTAGTTTAGTTTTAATTCTTACCTTTAAATCATCTTAATCACCTCATAAACTCAAATATTTTGTGATCTTTGTTTTCAGCCATAAATAATCTCCCTGTGAATCGACTCGGACTCACCGAAATATAAATTTAAAATTGTACTACACACACACTTGCACACTGGCAAGTATAATCGCCCTACACCTGCTTTAATAAGAGGATTGACGTCTGATGAATTTGGTTGTAGTTTTGATAAATAAATGTGCAGGGTAGCGTAACAGTCATGGTTGACCGGCTATGTGCTGGTCATTGGCCAAACTTTTGGCTTTTTGCACTTTGGCCCCTTAACTTTTGGCCTTTACCTTTTTTGCCCATAACTTTCCATAATTTTTTTCAGGACCCTCAAGTCCTAAAACATCAATTTGACCCCTGAGGATTCCAAAAAAACATCGTTTTGACCTCTCTTTGGAAATTTTAGAAAACTACACTTAGGCCCGAATCTTCGTTTTGGCCCTAAACCCTTTCGTTTCTTCCTGAAACCCTTGAAGTGTTGTTATTTATGAAAAAATGAAGCCCTCTCAAGCTTCCGTTGATTTCCCGAAAATCGCCTATGACAATTTAATTTTGCAACCTAAATGGCAGCTGCATTTTAGCTATACCAAAAATTGTTTTCGATCCAGTTTCTTTCGATACCATAAATCCTATGTCGGGATACTCGTTAAGGTCACATCATTTTTCTTTGGCATCTCAGCTTCAGGGTACTCCTTGCAGTCGATTCGGTCAATTTTTTTGGCCTATTTAGATACCAATCTTCCCCGAAATTTCATTTTCTTAATAAAACGCTTATTCTCTAATAATCCCAATTTCTTGGGTATTACATGTAAGATCTTATTAGTATGACTAGATGACACCTTAAGAAACACTTTCCTGATTAATCATACTGGCTTGGCTAAGGAATTTCTCGTCACACTAACAGTAGAACACATAGTATGTTCTCCTCACCAATGACAATGAGGGTGACAGATCATATCCCTAAACACCTACCTCTACGCACCAGCAATGCAGAACCACGTAGATGAACTTCCCCACCTTATAATTGGATGGTTCAGTGCATTAACAAATCCCGCACACTAATACATAAGACAAACATGTCAGTTCAAGTCTAAGAATCACTTATACAATCGTAACTCGATGACAAGATCATTATCCACAATGCTATATGATTAGTTATTAGTGTCACATTCGGTGCATTATTCTCCAATAACCACCCATAAGTTTATTAGAGACATCCCCATGTCATATAGTATGTGACTTACCACCCTTAACCATTAGTATCTCATACTAATCAAGGAAGTAAAAATCATGCCAATCCATAATCAATCAATCAGAGTCCCCATCCGATTAATCTAAGTACTAGGAATATCTACGAAATCACATATTCTTTACATCTTAAGAATAAGACTCTTAAACAAAAAAATCCAGGGACTCATTCATATAACAAACTAGAGATTTTAATGAATGATGATAAACATACCTTTTATTAATATAATATACAAAGACACATTTAATGTATTTAATTACAAACACGTGCTAGACATCATCTAAATCTAGCATTAGGGTACATCACTAATATGTTGTGTGGTTAGAAGAGTTGAAACTGAAGTTGTTTAGTTGCTTCAAGTGATAAACTTGGTTTTTATTGCCTACGAAAATACCCAAGAGGTGGTTGAATTAGATTTAGTGAAAATTTAAGGATTTTTCCCAAAAATTTTTGGTTTTAGTTAGTTTGATTTGAGAGTGATTTAATTATGAAATCATTAAGTAGAGAACAAGGAAGCATAATTACTCAACATAAAATTTTTTAGAGGTTTAACTGTAAGAGCTTACATTTTCTCTCTTCAAGCAAAAACTTGAAAGTTTAACTATGAAGATATAAACCCTAGCTTTTGTATACAAGGTATAACTTTGAATTACAACTCTCTTGAAAATCAAGAACAATTCCTAAAGAAAGTTACGCACCCTCACAAATTACAGTGAGCTCTCATAACACACAAGTGAATTAAATTTAAAGTACATTGATTTAAAAATACAAAAAGATACAGGATGAATGAGAATTCAATACCACACTCCTTAAGATAATCAACCAACTCAATACTCAAGTATTCACCTCCTTGATCTAATCAAAGAATCTTGATACTTTTTCCTTTTTAGATTCTACTTCCACTTTGAATTCTTTGAACTTTTCAAAGACTTTAGATTTGTACTTCAAAAAGTACACGTAACAATACCTAGAAAAATCATTAGTAAAAGTCACAAATTATACATAACTACCCTAATCTATAACATTTATGGGACCACATACATCCATATGTACCAACCCTAACAATTTAGTATCCCTTTCCCCTTATCAAACAAAAGATGGCCTAGTCATTTTCCCAAGAATATAAGATTCACAAGTTAGCCCAAGTTCTAAACCCAAATTGAAATTAATCCACATTGAACCAACTTTGTCAATCGACTCTCACTAATATGACCAAGCCGAAGGTGCCACAATTGTATAGGATTAACATGATTAGCTCAATAAGGTTTCTCTATTACTGTGGTGTTAGCGTTAGCAACTATTTGCTGACTTTGTCCACATTCATGTGTTTCTAGAAAATACAAACATTTACCATTGCATCCTTGCCCACACACTCATTACCATAATAAATGTAACAATTTTCGCTAAAAGAGAATTCATAATTTTATCGTACAAGCTTACAAATAGATAAAACATTCCTTATAGGATTCGATACATGTAAACAGTCATATAAATACAACACGTGACCAAAAGGTAAAAGTACAAAAGTAGTTCCAATGGCTAATGCAACAACTATTGCTCCATTTCCAACCTTCAGAACCATTTCACGCTTCCCAAGAATCCTACTTTAATTGAGATCCTATGCAGACAAACAAATATGAGAAGTAGCACCTGAATCAATGATCCATGAAGCAAGGTACTGATCAAGCATAAGATCAATCTCAATTATAAACAAGGAAGAAGAAATACCTTAACTTTCTTGATGCATGACCTTCAAGGTTCTAAGATAGTTAGGGCAATTTCTTTTCCAATGACCTTTCTTTTGGTAGAAGTAACAATTATCTTTGCCAACTACCTCATTTTCTTTCAACTCTGTCTTTCCTATGTCCCTCCTTGCCCTAAGAACCTTTATTTTCTTCTTCCTAATTTTAGGTTTCCTCTGAGAAGAACACGAGATGACAATAAGAACTCTTTATTTACCTTTACCCTGCATTTCTGATTGTGTTTTCGTTAACTTGTTTATTAACTTGGGGAGAGAACATGCAATTTTATTCATATAAAAATAAATAACAAAGAAAGAAAATGAGTCCGACAACGATTGCAACATCAGATTAATCCTAAGATGAGGATCCATGGGGAAATCCAATACATTAAGCTGACCGATTCAACTGATCATGTTGATGACATGTTCTCCCACATCCAACCCTTCCATCATTCGAGCCCAAAATAGCTTTTTCGATATCTCATATCGAGCTATTTAACTATGCTGCCATAAAGGTCCCTTAGATTCTCAATCATCCCTATAGTATTAGGAAAATTCTCATGATGTCGCTGCAAGTCATTGGATATAGAGGCAAGAATATAGTTATGGGCTCTCAAGTCATGATTCTTCAAACTCTCTCAAGTAAACCTCTCCTCATCAGTCACATCATGGGAATAAAAATAGAAGGACTAAGGAACAAGACATCATCTATCCTTTCCATACTAAGAACAATTTTAGGATTATAAAACTAGTTGGAGATATTAGAGTCAGTAAGCCTATTAGTATCCAAAATACGGGTTAAGGGATTCATGTTGTCTGACATTTTATCTGTAGAAAATAAATAGATATATTAGTAGATGGATCTTTGTAAAAAATCATTTAATTAAGGACTTTAAACTAAATGGATGCTCTCACTAAATTTTTTGAATCTGCACTTCCTAACCAGAAAACGTGATCCTTCAGAATGATCCAATAGCAGGTGTGAATTCTCTTTCATATGAATATCCCTCATATTTTAGTTTTTGAAGTACTCACATAATTGAGTAGGCAACACTTGACCCCACATCACATGTGGAGCTCGATCTTTGGCCTCTAACCAACCATAAATCTCACATTTTAGTTTTTGACCTGATGAACTAGTTAGATCCCACCCACTGTCTTGGCTAAGTGCAATGGTTTGAACATAATCCTCCCATATTTTAATTTTTTGTTAGGTGAAAATCATTAAAGACCACCCCATCATATGGTTAAAATTGGAAAGTTAAGCCCCTAGGGCATGACGTAAGTGGTAAAACTCTCAAGTTTTCTTAGGAGAGGCAGGGGATCAACTATTGGTGGAGGCAGAAATGCCCCATTTAGTAGGGACTAACTGTGTGTTTGCTTGCGAGTGTATAAGCTTGCGACCGCATCCAATTTACCTGGAGGTCGAACTAAGGGGGAAGGCTAGTCTTCTCCAAGACTAAGCAAGTGAAATTCTGACACCTGAGTCATCCAAAAAAAAAAAGGAGAGTTAAACAAATCTTCCCAAAATGGTTAACTCTCTCATCTTCCTTTGATGATGTTGATTACTCATCTCTCTTTCCCTTTCCATCTTCTTCTTGCTTTCCTTTTCTCTTTGGGTTCTCTAAACCCAGAACTCTATCTAGGGTTTCATTATAGTTAATAAGGAACCCTCCACCATTCCAACAGCAGTGCTGGTGTTGCAAAGTTGGTGGGCGGACACCTTATTTTTTATGATGGTGATTGCCTAAAAAGGTTTTTTTTTTTTTTTTGTAGTTTTTTTTTTCCAAAAAACATTAGTTTATATTTATATATATTTACCGTATTGGAAAATATATTTATTTTTATACATTTTTAGTTTATATTTATTTTCATAATTAGAATATAATTTTTGTAACAAAAATACATTTTTATATTTATGTAAGATATAAGGAGAGAGAAGAACAGAAAGGAGAGAATGCAGAGAAGAAGTTCTAGAAGAGATAGGAGAGATGAAGAGAGGAAAGGAAAAGATAACCCAATGTAGAGTGGTCCTTTTATTTAAATTTCTAAGAAGGGAGGTTTTTGTAATTTTAATAAACATAAAAAGTGTCTTTTGCTTTTCTTGATGGATGTGAGAATGATGAGTGTAATGCACTTGATAATTAATTATCATATAACCCAATCTTATCAAAAAGTAAAAACTTATATGGTTAAAATAGCCTTTTTTCAACTTTTGATGGTTATCAATTACTCCCTTCAATGAATGAAGTAATTACTCATAGAACAGAAATAGAGAGAGAAAAAGAGAAGTGTTCCTTATTTAAGTTGTTTCTTGCATTGGGAGATGAAGAGAGTCAAACCATCATTTAATTTCTTCCTAAGTTTTCCACCTATAATTGCTCTTTGGCCCAAACCTTTCAAATTTTGCACTTAGACCCCTTGCAACTTGGTCCTCGGCTATCCTAAAATTTCATTTATGCCCCTGGAGAAAGGGTTTATTTCGTTAATACCCCAAGATTTTGATAAATTACACTTGTATCCTGAGTTTTTCAGAAATTGCACTTTTACCCAGGCTCAAAAGTTACAATTTTGCCACTAGCTCTGAAACTATACTTTTATCTCAGAACTTTCATAATCCCTTGAAATATCCTTTTTCCCCAAACATTTTAGTTTAAAAATCTTGGGTATTACATCTTGGTTCCAACTTTTCTGTTTTCAACCTTTTAACATAAACTGGTAACCCCAAATCCTAACATGTTTAAGTCTTTGTGGTCTCCAAACCCATATTTCATATGGTGTGGTCGAAACAGATTTAGTTCGTATCCGATATAATAGATAAATTGTTGTAAGAATGACATAACCCCACAATGAAATAGGCAAATTTGTGTAGCTAATCATAGAACGTACCATGTCTAACAAGGTTCGATTTCTATGTTTAAGCACATCATTTAGTTATGGTGTATATGGAGGAGTTAATTGTGAAACAATACCACACTCTTTAAGGTAATCAATTAACTCAGTACTCTCTAATCCAAGAATCTTGATACTCTTTCATTTTTGTGTTTTCTACTTCCACTTTGAATTCTTTAAACTTTTCAAAGACTTCAGACTTGTACTTCAAAGAGTACACATAACAATACCTAGATAAATCAGCAGTAAAAGTCACAAACTAACATAACTACCCTAATCCATAACATTTATGGGCCTACACACATCCGTACGTACCAATGCCAATAATTTAGTAGCCCTTTCCCCTTATCAAACAAAAGACGACTTAGTCATTTTCCCAAGAATACAGGATTCACAAGTTAGCCCAAGTTTTGAACCCAAATTGGAAATCAATCCACATTGAACCAACTTTGTCAATTGACATGCACTAATATGACCAAGCCGAAGGTGCCACAATTCTGTAGGATTAGCATGATTATCTCAAGAAGGTTTCTCTATTACTATGGTATTAGTGTTAGCAATTATTTGATGACTTTGTTCACATTCACGTGTTTCTAGAAAACTGTTGGCAAAAGAGAATTCATAATTCAGTTTTACAAGCTTACGAATAGACAAAACATTCCATATCGGATTTGATACATGTAAACAGTCATATAAAAATACAACATATGACTAGAAGGTAAAAGTACAAAAGTAGTTCTAATGGCTAATGCAACAACTATTGCTCCATTTCTAACCTTCAGAGCCACTTCATGCTTCCCAAGCGTCTTACTTCAATTGAGATCCTGCTTAGACAAACAAATATTAGAAGTAGCACCTGAATCAATGATCCATTAAGTAGGGTACTGATCAATCATAAGATCAATCTCAATTACAAACAAGGAAGATGAAATACCTTGACTTTCTTAATGCTTGACCTTCAAGGTTTTAAGATAGTTTAGGGCAATTTCTTTTTCAGTGACCTTTCTTCTAGTAGAAGTATCAATTACCTTTGCTAATTACCTCCTTGCCTTTCAACTTTGTCTTTCCCATGTCCCTCCTTACCCTAAGAACCTTTCTTTTCTTCTTCTTAGTTTTAGGTTTCCACTGAGAAGAACACAAGGCGATGATAAGAACTCCTTCTTTGCCTTTATCCCGCATTTGTGACTGTGCCGTCATTAACATGTTTAACAACTTAGGGAGAGAACATGCAATTTTATTCATATAAAAATAAGTGATAAAGAAAGAAAATGAATCCAGCAACGATTACAAGATCAGATTAATCCTAAGATGAGAATACATGGGGAAAACCAATACATAAAGTTGATCGATCCAATTGATCATGTTGATGACATGTTCTCCCACATCCGACCCTTCCATCATTTGAGCCCAAAATAACTTCTTTGATATCTCATACTGAGCTGCCTGACTATGCTTTTATAAAGGTCCCTTAGATTCTGAATCATCCCTGTAGTATCATATTGCCCCCACGGGCGTAGCATGGATGGTTCACAGGGTAGAAGATTGCACCCAAGGATGCAGGTTCGAGTCATGGTAGCCGCAGTGTTAGAGTTTCATCCTCTTTTGGGGGTGGCTCCTTGTGGGTACTATGCACTGTGCCTCCTACCTTGGGGGCCACCGTGTACTGTGAGTAACCCCTCCCAAGTGCATAGGGCAGTGTGGGGGGGGGGGGGCGGCCTTAAGGTGAGGGATTTCACCTTTTGCACCCAAGGAAAATTCTCACAATGTTGTTGCAAGTCATTGGTCCTAGGGGCAAGAATATAGTTATGGGCTCTCAAATCATGATCCTTCAAACTCTCTCAAGTAAACCTCTCCTCATCAGTCACATCATCAGGAATAGAAATAGGAGGACTAAGGAACAAGACATTGTCTATCTTTTCCATACTGAGAACGATTTTAAGATTACAAAACTAGTTGGAGAAATTAGGGTCAATAAGCCTATTAGTATTCAAAATGCTGATTAAGGGATTCATGTTGCCTGCCATTTTATCTATAGAAAATAAATAGATATATTAGTAGATGGATTTTGGTAAAAAAAAAAAAAACATTTAATTAAGGACTTTAAACTAAATGGGTGCTCCCACTAAATTTTTTGAATCTTGCACTTCCCAACTAGAAAACGTGATCCTTCAAAATGATCTAATAGCAAGTGTGAATTCTCTTTCATATGAATATCCCTCATATTTTAGTTTATGAAGTACTCACATAATTGAGTAGACAACACATGACTCCACATCACATGTGGTGTTTGATCTTTAGCTTCTAACCTCCCAAAAATCTCACATTTTAGTTTTTGGCCTAATGGACTAGTTAAATCCCACCCACTGTCTTGGCTAAGTATAATGGTTTGAACATAACCTCCCACATTTTAGTTTTTGGTTAGGTAAAAATCGTTGAACACTCCCCCATCATATGGTTAAAATATCAGAGTTAAGCCTCCAGCGCATGGTGCAAATGGTAAAACTCCCAAGTTTTCTTGGGAGTAGCAGGGGATCAACTCTTAGTGGAGGAAAAAATGCCCCATTTAGTAAGGACTAACCGCGTTTCTGCTTGGGAGTGTATACACTTGTGACCCCATCCGATTTACCTAGAGATCGAACTAGGGGGGAAGCCCAGTCTTCTCCAAGACTAGGCAGGAGAAACTTGGGCACCTGCGTCATAAAAAAAAA
The DNA here is from genome assembly GCF_014633365.1 of Diospyros lotus. NCBI lineage: Eukaryota > Viridiplantae > Streptophyta > Magnoliopsida > Ericales > Ebenaceae > Diospyros > Diospyros lotus. The sequence continues at coordinate 18,674,133 of NC_068344.1, forward strand.
AGGAAAGTTAAACAAATCTTCCCAAAATGGTCAACTCTCTCATTTTCCTTTGATGTTGTTGATGACTCATTTCCCTTTCACTTTTCATCTCCTTCTTGCTTTCCTTTTCTCTTTGGGTTCTTTAAACCCAAAACTCTATCTAAGGTTTCATGATGTAAGGTTAATTAGGAACCCTCCACCATTCCAACAGCAGTGCTGGTGTTGCGAAGTTGGTGGGCGGACACCTTATTTGATGGTGATTACCTAAAGAGGTTTTTTTTGTAGTTTTTTTTTCTATAAAACATTAGTTTTTATATATATATATTTACCCTATTAGAAAATATATTTATTTTTATACATTTTTAGTTTATATTTATTTTTATAATTAGAATATAATTTTTGTAACAAAAATACATTTTTATATTTATGTAAGATAAGAGGAGAGAGAAGAATAGAAGGGAGAGAATGTAGAGAAGAAGTTCTGGAAGAGATAGGAGAGACAAAGACCAGAAAGAAAAAGATACGCAATGTGAAGTGGTCCTTTTATTTAAATTTCTAAGAAGGAAGGTTTTTGTAATTTTAATAAACATAAAAAATGTATTTTGCTTTTATTGATGGATGTGAGAATGATGAGTGTAATGTACTTGATAATTAATTATCATGTAACCCAATCTTATCAAAAAGTAAAAACTTATATGGCTAAAATAGCCTTTTCAACTTTTGATGGTCATCAATTACTCCCTTCAATGAATGAAGTAATTACTCATAGAACAGAAATGGAGAGAGAAAAAGAGAGGTGTTCCCTATTTAAGTTGTTTCTTGCATTGGGAGATGAAGAGAGTCAAACCATTATTTAATTTATTCCTAAGTTTTCCACCTATTATGACTTCATATTTTTTGTTCTTTTCTTTCCTTCAATTTAATCTTTGTCAATTTTCTTTCAGTTTCATCTGATGAAGTAAACTCAACCCCCACCAACCTACTAATCTCTAAATTTCAACCCATCTTCCTTTTATATAAATATGCGTCTTCCCTTTACTTTCTCATCTAGAAATGATCGATCTGAGTCTCAAGAAATGTATGAAGATTGTGAAGTTCTTGCATCCATGGTCGCTGAAGAAGATAGGGTTTTGCTACCGAGCCAAGGCTCTAACTTTAGCGACATTCACATAAATTTTGATCCTTCTTCTCCTCTAATTATTTCAGTATGTAAACTAATTAATCATCTCTCCTTTCTCTCTCTTTTTCTTTCTCCAAATATATATAAATCTAAGAAATGGTTAACCTTGTTGTAGAATGATGAAGAGGTAGGTAGAGGGACAACTAGAGAGAAGGAGGAGAATGGCTCCTCCAGTAAGCCCCCAGAAGGAGAATCAACAAACGAGATGGAGATGATCATTAAGCCCCAACATAAGAAGAAATGTTATCACCGCTACACTCCTCGCCAAATTCAAGAGATGGAAGAGTCTCTCTCTCTCTCTCTCTCTAAACTTAATTATGCATACATGATATCACTTTCCTAACCCTATGCCTTGCACGCAGTTTGTTTAAGGAGAGTTCACACCTAAATTACAAACAAAGGGAAAGGGTGAGCCAAGAGTTAGGGCTCAAGCCGAGCCAAGTCAAGTTTTGGTTTCAGAACCGTCGAACCCAAATGAAGGTACATGCATCTTAGAATTAATTTTATCCATAACTTGCCATTTCAATATCTTATATAATGGGTTTTTATTTTTTTAAATATGTAAGATCTCAATTTCCAATTAGATTGGGTTTTTAATTTGTGCTTAATTAGTTTGGATTGTTTATTAATAATTTTTCATGTGCTAGGCACAACAAGATCGGAATGATAACTTGATGCTAAGAGTCGAGAATGAAAGACTGAAGAATGAGAATTTGCAGCTACAAGTTGCCATACAAGCATTGATATGCCCAAACTGCAATAATATGGGTTACGATGAACAACTTCGACTTGAGAATGTGCAACTCAAAATAGAGGTACATTACTCTCACAGGCTTATTGTATTAATATATCTTTCAATTTTTTCTAATTCAGGATATTTGAAATACAGATGCATATATATATATATATGTAATTGTATTTGTCACAACTTTTTCTACTTTTTATATAAAAAATTAAATACAATAATACTATTATTTTTATTTAACATTATATTAGAATACAAATGCTTCTTCACATAAAGATATTTAAACAAAACTTTTATACATAAAATTGAATTTCTTTTTTGTGGTCAACACATTTGGCCCACAAAAATAGTAATGCCCAAAATTTACACAAAATACTGCGACCCTTTCAAACTTATTTATAAGAAACAAAAAAATTATTATGATAATTTAATATTACCAAAAATTAAAATAATAATACTATATTATTCTTAATAAAATTTTCTTCCATAAGAAAAAAAAATTAATTAATTTGTTCTTTAATTAATTCTTTCTTTTTGCTTATGTATGTTCTTCTTTCTAGTTACAAAGAGTGGGTTGCTTTGGCATAACATCAAGCCAGCATATTCAAACAGTGGAAGCAACAGAAGCGATGGCCCCTTCGCTTCCTCCTTCCTCGACAATTCTTTTCCGGGAGCAACAAATAGACAACTTCAGGGACGTGATCAACCAAGCCCCTTTGGTAACAAAAAACTTCTCCCAATTCGTTGGCAACTGTCTGTTTGTGGAAGGCAACAAATCCTTTGTTTTGGGCCTTGCAATGTCATCCATGGAGGAACTGATGAAGATGTGTCAGGCAACTGAACCTCTTTGGATTAGATTTGAGGGTAGCAAAAAAGAAGTGTTGAATGGTGAAGAGCATGCGAGGATGTTTCAATGGCCATTGAAGTTTCAGCAAGATAGAGGCAATGAGTTTATTGTGGAAGCCTCTCGACACACTGCTGTTGTCGCCATCAGTAGCTTCATGTTGGTTGATGCTTTCCTCGATGTCGTAAGTCCAATTCAATAACTTCTTTAAATTAAGATAATGTATATAAATGTTTTCCATTCCAAAACAATTTTTTTGAGTGATTAAATGTGAAAAAACACGATCCATTTATCATTAAATAGCAAAATTATTTTGAAAATGTAAACAATGCAACAAGATGCATTAATTGAAGCTTAGCGTTACCCTATCTAATATAGCTCAAAAAAAAAATTAATTTAACATATATTGAATGATAGTTTTTTTTTTTTATTATTAATACTCATTAACTTTTATTATGTCAATATCCATGTTAATTAGTAATAACTATGCAAAAAATGTCACCAAAATAATATTTTAATTTCTATTTTAATCTATAGACGTAAGGGACAACATCCATCTATATATTGAATTTGTATATAAGAAATTTCTATGAATAGTCATTATTTGTTATTTCAGAAGAAGTGGGTGAAGCTCTTCCCCTCCATTGTCTCTAGAGCAACAACTCTTCAAGTGGTCAATTCAGGCATTTTGGGACATGCAAGTGGCTCCCTTCATCTTGTGAGTATTCCACATATTTATATATCAAAAGTTTATGGGATTATTTTGAATTTTTGATTAAATTAGCATTATATATATATATATATTTTTAAGCAACTAATATTGGATTTTAGATTTTTACCAAAATAGCATACAATAAGAAAGACTCGCCAGTCTAACTAGCGTGTCCTCCTCGATTCTCTTTGCAAACACTCTAGCAAAAGATTTGGCATGGAATAGGTGAACTCGCTAGTGTGACTCGCGAGTTTGCTTTAACTTCCAGAAACTTATGTTTTTAAAGAATTGGCAAGTCTCTTCGATTTTAGTCTCTGAAACAATTCAATGCTATTTTAGTAAAAATCACAAAACCAATGTTAGTTGCATAAGAAATGCTAATTTAATAATAACTCATTTTTTTCTTAAATTTGTAGATTACAAAGAAATAAATAATTTTTTTATGTATTTACATGAATATGTGTCTCTAGATGTACGCAGAGCTACAATTTCCATCTCCTCTAGTTCCTACAAGAGAGACTCTATTTCTTCGTTATTGCCAACTAAACAAGGAGGAGGGGACTTGGGTTATTGTTGATTTTCCATTTGAAAGCATGGATGGAAGTTGCCAACCTTCCTCCCCTAGATACAAGAGAAGACCTTCTGGTTGCATCATCAAAGACTTGTCAAATGGATGCTCTAAGGTGACATATCAAAGCAATATATATATAAGACTTAAAGAATGATTTATTATCATTATATTTTATAACTCTAATGAAATAAATGTAGGTTACATGGGTAGAACAAGCAGAGGTTGAGTACACACCAATCCATAAGATTTTTTACCTTTTCTTCAATAGCGGAAGGGCATTTGAAGCTCAACATTGGCTAGCTGTCTTGCAAAGACAATCTGAGAGGCTTGCAAGTCTTGTGGCTACTAATGTATCAAATCTTGGAGGTACTCATTCTTTCTTCTTTGTATCGTACCTAACATCACATATCCTTACCCAAAAGTGTTACTTAAAGGTAATTATTGGATATATGAAACTAAGTAATATATTGAAGACCTTCATAATATACTACTTTATAGGTGTTACATTTTTATTTTTTAAAATTGACACGATGGTCATATTTACAGGGATGCAAATAACCGAAGCAAGGAAGAAACTGATGAATCTTGCAGGGAGGATGACAAAAACATTCTTTGTGAATATGAGCAGTTCTTGTGGTCAAACTTGGATGGCCCTTTCGGATTGTGCTGATGACACTATTAGAATCACCACGAGAAGTATCACGGAGCCTTGCCAGCCCATTGGTTTGATTCTCGCTATTGCATCCACTTCTTGGCTTCCATATTCACCTTTTCTCGCTTTCAATCTAGTCAAAGATGAGCACTGTAGGGCTCTGCAGGTACATAATCATCACCTCCTGAATACATTCTTCCTTCGTCTCATTTTCTTTTTCAAATCCATTAATTAGCATTACATTTGTGTTCATCATATATGGCAGCTAGATGTTCTTTCAAATGTGACTTCTTTGCAAGAGGTGGTTCACATTGCTAGTGGCTCACATCCAGGAAATTGTGTCTCTCTTTTTCGCATTAATGTAAGTATGCATACATTCCTTTTGAGTCTTGTGAGTATGGGTATTTTTTTCATGTAAAGTCGCTAGTACCCCATTACTACCTATATATATTTGTGTAGGACACAAGCACAGAATTCATTCTACAAGAGAGCAGCATTAGCGATACCAGTGGTGTAGTGGTGTTTTCTACCCTTAACATTGACTCTCTCCAACTTGCCATGAGCAACCAAGACCAATCCTGCATTCCTCTACTTCCACTAGGATTCATCATACATCCCATGGGAGCACTACTTGTAAATGACTACTCTATCACTGGTGAAGTCAATGGTGTGCCTAATTCAGGCTTTGAAAGCTTGCCAGGACAAGGTTGTTTACTAACTGTCGGGCTACAAGTTTTGGTTAGCACCAACCCAACTGAAAAGCTTGAGTACTCTGACATTATCGCGATCAGCAAGCCCTTGTGCGACATAGTCCACAAAATTAATACTAACAGTGATAGAGGAGGAGATGATGGTGCTGGTTGTGCTAATAATGGCGGTAATGTGGGCGTTTCTACTAAGCCGGTGGCACAAGATGAGCCATCCTTGCAACAAGATTAGGGTTTTGAATATATCCCTAATTACTAAAAAAATCTCCATTTCTTTTTGAGAGAAATTTGATATAACAATATTTAATTGTTTTTGTTTCAGCCTTTATTTGGTAATTATTGAACTAGATATTTAGCTTTTTATGAGATGAGAAAGTGACAGAAAGATATTCAACATAGATTGAATCTACTTAGATAAGTAGAGTGATGCCAAATGTGGCCTAATTAAATGGATCAAAACTAATGATAACCTGATTAAGTAGGCCGATGGTTGAGGATGGCCTAAGGGTACACAAGTGTCACTTGTAATTTTCGAGCATATCAATATGATTGAGAATCAAATAAGAAATAAACATGCATCATTTTATTAAGATCACAAAACCAAACATTAAAATGAAAAAAAAAGTATTAAGCCACAAATAATATTTTATTGAGAATCAAACAATGAACAAACGAGCATTATTTTATTGAGTTTACCATTATACTATTGTTCGTATCACATGTATATATTTTAATTTAATATAGATACACATCAATCCAATGCAGGGAAGCAATTGTTGGCAGCAAGAAACTATTAATACATAAATGCATTGGCAGCGAGAGACAATAGCTTTGGAGGGAATGAAACACGACTGACTACAAGGGTGTGTGTAAAAGGAGAAGAATTTTTTTGAAGGAGAAGAATTATACAATTTATAATATTATTATAGCACTGGGGTGGTGAAAAGGGTAAAAAAGTAAAATAAAATACATTTTTATTAAAAAGATTGCTGCTCCCTCCTCTCACACTTCCCAATCAGGAAGAATGGGAGAGGAAAGGGTCCGCTTTGATCTGCTTTCGTGGGGGAATTATTTCCCCTTCCCTCTCCATACCCTCCTTTCCCCTCCATTTTCTCACTCAAGACATACCCTAAAAATTCTTCCTTTTAACTTATACATCAAAAATATTATAAATCTTGATACCATCTCCTCTCCACAGTTGTTTACATGTTTTATCTTCTTTCTTTATCTTATGTGACTTGCATTCTTGTCTGCATCTCAAAATGCATTTCCACTTCATTCTCATAAAAAATTGTTTAGGTTTGGTTAACATAACATCAAGGTAGTAAAGCTTTGTAAGTTACAACAAGAAGATAGAATAAGACAAATGCAATCAGAACTACATGTCAAAATTGATATTTGCTTGAGAAATATCAAGCGCAGAAATCCATGGTCAGTTTCACTGTCTCTTTAACAAAACATAAAATAGAATCCAGAACCAGAACCAGAACGTAATGTTACATGACGAGGAGAAAATAATCTAAATTCTGATTACCATCTATGACAGTTACATGTCTTGCTTACAACCTTCACTTTTGAAAAGCCATGATATGAGGAAGTGATTCCTTCACTCAGCATCCTAGTCAAATAGATATCCAGAATGGGTGGTCTGGCCAGAGGGCATTCTCCTGTGTATTTCACAGATTGATTTCATTGTAAGTAACCCAAATATGGAAATCCTAGTCAGAATCTGGATCTGCATCGACGATATCAGGAAGTGACTCCATTGATGCTTCACTATCCAAGTCGATTGCAAGTTGCTGGCTTCTCTCCAACCTAGAAGTTGTAGTAGTGACCACAGCACGGGTTGCCAATGGGCCTTCTGCAGGAACTGATGCTCCACTTTCTTAAAAAGCCCCAAGTTGAGGCTCTGCAGAGACTTCGACAGCAAGCATTAGATCACCTTACTTGGCGGGATATTGAAACAGAGGTGCTTCATCCGCTTCTCCTTCGATCTCCGCAGCAGCACTGGCTGATGCCAACTCCTCCTGTCCACTTCTTTTAAGAACTCTAGTACCCTGAGAATCAGGTACAGGGGGAATTTTCTCGGGTGATGGATCTCTAGTTATCTCCGGAGGTTTCAGAGTAAAAATTTTATCCTTTCCAGGGTCAGTCGCTGGAATCTCATGCTCATCTTCTGCTAGCCAACTTTTGTACAGGTCATCATCCTCTATGGTGAAATCAACTGGCCTGTTTCCAAGGTTGCTTCTTGAAACTGGAGTATTTTGTTTCTCATAGGAGTATGCATTTGGAAACTTGCTGTGAACATCATCAAAGGTGGTGATGCGGGATGACAGATCAAAAAGCGAGAGCACCCAAGGATATATAAGCACTTCCAAGGATCGAAGTGCATGAGCACAGAATTCAGTAAGTTTAGTTCTGGTTCCTCGTGTGCCTGAAGAAATCATTTCCATGGAAGTTTGAGTTAAAGCAACAGAGAAGAAGGAAAGTCTTGAGGACTAACAGAATGTTTAAGGAGAAGGATAACATAAATGAAGCCAGTAAAACCTATTATTTGTGCAGCAGCGGAGTCCTTTTCACTGAGTTAATGGAAGAGAACCTCTCTACAGCCACTAAAGATGAACTTTTAGGACTGTAAAAGTTGAAAGGTTGACAAAGTGCAAAAGAAGACGCGTGGCAATTTGTGTCGTCTTCCATATGAACAGGTCAATAATTAGCACCCGCGGGGGAGGGGGGGGGGGGGGGGTGAGAGAGAGAGAAACTGCTTGAAGACACATTAGATAATCTGGCAAATGTGCCCCCACCTCCTGTGTAGAGGAAAGTGTTTGGAGCCCTGCGTATCACAGACTTCTATTTATCTTCCTATTATTGAAGCCAATACAAAACGAATGGCACTGTTGCCCCTATAGTACTTTTGATGCATAGCCGAAGACGGGCAAACAATTGCAGATAAATATCTCAAATTCAATTTTAAATTGGTTGCCAATACACTTTTCCCTGCAATACATAATTTTTTTGTAACAGGTTCTTGTTCATCATATCTAAAGTAGCGATCCAGATACTTCAAATTATTGTTGATCTCATAGTTGTCTACCATCTTTGTTTGCCTGTATATCCCTAGTGCTGCACACGTGTTGTGGTCTAGCAGTTCTAGCAAAAGAATCACAGAAAGTCAGCATTTCCGTTATTAGATGTCCCAAAAACATTGTTAATGCAACCATATGAATTGAGTAAACTTACTCACTTTCCAACATGGCTAAGGTTATATCACGAATTACAAATTGATGAAGAATTGTTGAATTTTGACTTAGTAGCTGCTGACGTGATTTGAAGGAGTCAAAATAAATTAGGATTATCTATAACCAATAAATTAGTAACTATCTGATATTGTTTGTTAGTTGTTTTGGCTAAATGTTATATCATATTATTCTTCATTTTATGCTCATTTCAGTTTATATTTTAGCTGTATAAATTGGAGTTTATGATTGAATAAAATATATGATTTTTGCTTTGGTATTTTTTTTTCCATTCCCTTTTCTTCTTTCTTCATAAAATACCAACAAATGGTATCAAAGCATTTTTCTTGAGGGACCTGTTAGTTGAGAAAAAACCAACACCGATGACCTACCATGCTACACCTTCAACAGCAGCCCCAGCAACATGCTATCCTACCATGCCAGTATTAGCCGAAATTCCCCGAATGCAGGAACTTTGATGGATACCAATAACTAGAGTTCTGCTCAAGGTGCTATTAAATCTATGATGGATATTGGAAGTTCTGGCGCTGCTTGGAAGACCCAATTGCCACCCAATGAACGACAAGAGATTGCTAACAAAATCGTGGACACTTTGAAGAGGCACCTTCCTTTTTCTAGACAAGAGGGACTTCAAGAACTCAAGCAAATTGCAAGTAGATTTGAGAAGAAGATCTACACCTCTGCAAGAAGCCAATTAGATTATCTAATAAAATTATCTCTGAATATGCTGACAATGGAGCCCAAATCTCAAAATACCATGGCCACTTCTCTACCAGCCAACTCTTCCATTAATAGTAAAATCCCCAAGATTAAGCCAAAGCAGCAATGAATAGCCAACTAGACGAGGAGAAGTTATTCTAACTCTACTCAAAATCATATTCATGCCTATGCCCCATAACCATATCTATGCCTCATAACCATAAACCATAAAATGCCCCCATAACCATACCTATGCCTCATAACCATAAACTATAAAATGCCCATATGCCTATATCTAAGACATGCCAAAATTTAAATTTTGCATTTACAGCCTCAAAGTCAAGGAGGAGTGTTGAATTTTGACTTAGTAGCTGCTGACGTGGTTTGAAGGAGTCAAAATAAATTAGGATTATCCATAACCAATAAATTAGCAACTATCTGATATTGTTTGTTAGTTGTTTTGGCTAGATGTTATGCCATATTATTCTTCACTTTATGCTCATTTCAGTTTATATTTTAGCTGTATAAATTAGAGTTTATGATTGAATAAAATATATGACTTTTGCTTTGGTATTTTTTTTTCATTCCCTTTTCTTCTTTCTTCATAAAATACCAACAAGACTAAAGAGAGAAGTTTGATAATGGCAACTATAAAGTTGTAAATGTGTTATTAAATGAGAATGCAATTAATGAACATACCTAACATGATGTGAAACTTCCAAAATCACAATGTTATGAAAGAACATGATCTTCAAAATTTCTAACAGACTTTACCTCTATGGAAAAGCTTGAGACTACGAGGTAGAATTGGGGACCGAAAACGAGAAGGTGAAAGAAGAGACGCCAAAACTGCACCTAAGGCTGCAAGCTGAAAATCTGCCCAGGTTATGGCAGATTCACTGGAAAGAAAAATATGTTTCCCCTCCTTAGACCATACTCCTTTGCATGCATATGTTGCTACATTTATAAGAAGATAATCAACACTTGGTCTCCAGCTTTTAGCTCCCAAAGTACCACCCTAAAAATATCACATGGTTAACAATGATTGTATTTCCTTTTAGATTGGGAGAAGCGAAAAAGAAACAAAGGGCTAGAAGAGAGAGTCAAATGTTTCCTTCATACATGCAGATAAAGAACTTAAGTCATTGTTTTGAGAAAATGCACATATTCTTTTTATGATGCAGAAACACAAGTTAGTTAAGAAATCCAGTTGTGTAACAAGATATACAGCTGAAACCAAAAAAAAAATCTAAATACTACAAGGAGATGAATAAAAACTGAAAACAAGAGATGATGAAGAATAAGAAACTAGATAGGAGATAAATAAACAAACAATTATTAAACTGTATATAATTCATAGTTGTGTTTTCATGTTGCATAGATTGGTTTCACAGTATCAACTATGTGATGAAACACAACCACATTAGTTATCTTCAGTCATTGCCATTGCATGAAATATTCCTATATGAAGACGATGCTGGAACTTTATCTCATCTTTCCATCACCAGAGAGTTGTTTTAGGAAGAGCATCTGGCCTAAAATTTTGGCTTTTTTTTTTTTTACATAAATTTGTATTGTCGATGTGACTTTTAGAAATCAATTGACATTATAAATGCTATGCCATTGACCCTAATTAGTTAGGACTTGTAGTTGATGATGATTGTGAAGATATCATTTATATGTAGTAGGTGGAGGGGGGAGGGACTGGATTTTAAGCTACATATCAATAAAGCATATGGCAAGAACAAATGTAACATATATGAGAACATTAATAGATAAATTATACTAGAAGATAAACCTATCAAGGTTCCTTGACCATAAACATATTCAAGGCAACCTTAACATATATAACCTATCAAGATAGGCTTAAGATATCCTTAACCAATAAAAGAATTTCTATATATATACAAAACATATTAATAAGCCTATGAGTTCATATCATAAGAGGACATTAAAGTTTTGGCATATTGCAGTCATCATCAAAATATTCATAAGATAAACTCAACACTTGGATTTAACTACAAAATAGACATAATACCCTAAACTATCTTTAGGATATCCCACGAAACGTTATTTCTCAGATCTTGGTTCCAACTTTTATGTTTTCAATCTTTTAACATAAATTGGGTAACCCCAAATCCTAACATGTTTAAGTCTTAATAGTCTTCCAACCCATATCTAATATGGTGTGATCGAAACAGATTTAGTTGATATTCGATTTAATAGATAAATTGTCGTAAGAATGGCATAACCCTACAATGAAATACGCAAATCTATGTAACTAATCATAGAATGTACCATGTCCAACACGGTTTGATTTCTATGTTTAGCCATATCATTCAATTATGGTGTATATGGAGGAGTTAATTGTCAAACAATACCACACTCCTTAAGATAATCAACCAACTCAATACTCAAGTATTCACCTCCTTGATCTAATCAAAGAATCTTGATACTTTTTTCGTTTTGGTTTCTACTTCCACTTTGAATTCTTTGAACATTTCAAAGACTTCAGATATGTACTTCAAAAAGTACATGTAACAATACTTAGATAAATCATTAGTAAAAGTCACAAATTAGACATAACTACCCTAATCCATAACATTTATGGGCCCACATACATCCGTATGTACTATAACAGCCATAAATTTTCACCTCAATATTTTTTTACAACAACGGAAGCACACTGACAAAAATCACACATTTCAAGGGCTCTTACATACATCCCATAACATCAACTAAACAAATCTAACAAAGCACCCCATCTGAGCCCCTGTCCACACTCACCACCAAGGATCTTTTAGGTCAGGAGAGCCCCGTACACGTGACTATCAACAAGGATCTGATACCACTAGCTTAACCTTGAACTTTCTCTTCCTTAACCTGGAATGATGTTAAAACAACATGAGCCACGAGCCTCAGCAAGCATATCTAAAATAAATGAGGCATCATAGGAACAGACGTATTCATAATTATGCACATGGCTATTCGAGTCAAGTTCATATTGTATACCGTGCACTGACATGCACATTCACGTTCACACTACTTCTTTACATTATGCACATGCTCAATAAAATACAAATAACCCTTAAGCTCAATATGATCAACAATATCATATGCAATGTCATAACCCTTAATACTCATTAACCATATGTCACCCTCTTTGGCATGGCAGCATACGCATATCCTATCCGGACCTCATTGGCACAGCGATAATAGTGCCCTCGCTCAGAGGCCAAGGAGACAAATACCCATCATAAACTTTACTTGATAATATCATGCATGATAATATACAACTCACACCACCATGTATATGCAAGGGTCTTTACATAGTTATGGGAATATTTACTTGAGTAGTTTAAGGGCAAAATCCCACATGTTCCACGTTACGCAAATCACTTTATTGAACCCATATTGATACGTTCCCAACCTATTTATGGCATAAGGTATTAGCCCCAATATTTGCAGGCAGACATATTGATATCTCATACGATTCCGAGATCAAGGTATGAACCCCTATACGACGTAAGTATTTGTACCACTTTATTTTCGGGATTACAGGTAACGCCCTTTGTTAGTCACATTATTGGTTAATCCCACATATTTGATAATATTAAATATCAGACAGAAGCTAGTCAGTTGACTGTCACAATTACATCGAGTCTCCCCAACTCTCTAAGAACCTAGCCCCAATGAGTTTGGCATCATTCCCAAGGAAAGTAGGGGCGATACAAAACCTCATGACGATTAGAAATAAATATCTCCAGGAGTCACGTAGTTTCAACAACAAATCGCATATTATAAGATGGTTATCACGCGTATTTACATAATTAATATCTGAAACCGAATCATGGTAAGGGAGAGAATAAATTATGGAAAATAACGGAGATTTGCATAGAGATTACAGAACATAAGAAGAGGGTAAGGAACTTACATAAAGAAAATAAAGGAGTAGAAGCTTGCCTTCAATTGATCAATTCTTGCCTTATTTGCCTTCCCACTTAGTGCCAAAATTCCTTCTCCTCAAGCTCCTCTTTTTCCAAAATCCTCTTTGCTTCCTTTTGATCTCAATTTCATAGCCACATACCTCTATTTATAGGCAAATTTGCCTTGGCCATCAAGCCTCAACCCATAGTTTTCTCCAATTTACGACGGATTTAAGCCCCCTGATTTCCTTCCTAATCATGACATTCTTGTGCAGCCCATTAATTTATGTCATTTTCTCACCAAGCACACATACACATATATATAATAATATAATATGGCCAAACTTGGCTTTTACGCACACCACAAACCATATTTATATATAAATATAACTAGCCCATTGATTCCCACTTATTTCAAGTTACCATTTGCCCACTTACACATATTTAATTATTCTTCCACTTTTCTATTCATGTGGTTGCACTATGATTAAATGTGCACCCACTGATTTCTCACCCAGAGCTTCACTTCATGCCCACAACTTATATACACGCATATATATATATATATATTTACACTTATAATTTATTATATGATTGGAATTATAAAAATTATATATATAAATTCATAAATTATATTCTTAATCTCACTTTAACTTTTCTACTTTGCAATAACACCCTCAAATAAAAATTTTATTTGGATTAAACTATCAAAACCCAAAATTAATAATCTAAGGTTACTCGATAAGGTCAATTTTGTCACTGCGCTCTCACAGGACCCTTGATTCATCCCGAAACCACCTCAGGGTTGATCGTCACGAAAAACCAAAGCCCCCTCAGGGTTCCATTGACTTCCCAAGAGTCCCTTACGATGATTCAATTTTTTGGCCTAAATCTGTTGTTGTACTTTTTATACAAGAGTTTTAATGATGAAAAACATATATTGGTTTAATCCCCAAGTCATGTGTCAAGTGTGTGGTTTTCAATATATATCAATTTCAATATCAAGTATATCAAGTATCTCTTTGTGAAAATGAAAACCTTGTTTTTGACTAAGTCTGAAAGGCTAGCACCTTATAAGGAGACATATAAGAAAGAGTTTTCTTTTTAGAAAACTATCTCTCGATAATTTGATATCTAACATTCATTAGTGCTAAAACGATTTGTAATGATTTTTTCATTAAATAGAAAGTATATATTTTGGAGGTGGTATCATTGCTAAAACTTGAGTTTGTACTAAAACTCAAAATCTACTTTTTTATTTATTTGGATTTTGATTTTCTAAGTATTTTTATTGATCCAAATAGGGGGTACTTCGTTATTTACATTTAAGTATTAAAGTAAATTAAACTAAAGAAATGTAAATAAGCTATGATGTATTCATGCTGTGGATTATGCTTTCAAGTATATTCTTCTGAATATCTGTCATGTTTCCATGCATGTTTTGAAACCCCTTTGAAATGGTTTTCAATGTTTTCAGTGTATGCCATTTCGAAACATCTCTGTTATGCATGTGTTTTCAATTCAGGTTTTGAACCATGTTTCGAAACCTATATGTCTATGTTTCGAAACCTCATTTTCAGAGAGGTATGTTTCGAAACTTATCATGTCATGTTTCGAAACCTCTGACATTCTGTCAGCAGATCATTTGAAAATCGAGATGCATGTGTGCTGCATTTTTGTATGCTTCTCACATCATTTGTTTAATGCATTCCCCATGCTATGAGATTCAAATTTGAATTTGAATGTGAGTGCTTATAAAATATTCAAAGTGGGCATAAGACTTTGTCTCCCACTATATGTTGTCTCTAAGTGCAAGTACAACTGGAAAGGCTATATGTTTCGAAACCTGTTGTCTATGTTTCAAAACCTATGTGTTAAATTGTGATGTTTCGAAACCTACTAAGTATGTTTCCAAACCTATTTTTCTGTCTTGTCTCTAACGACTATAAACGGCCAGATTCCTATCTCTTGGTATAAATAGTAGGTATTTGAAGACAAGAAGAGATTGATTGAGCAAGAACAAGATACAACAAGTGAGCACACACTAGAGACACACACACAAGCACAAGAGGTGATTAAAATGTTTGATTGAGCTTTCAAGAAGATCTACACACATCCTATTCTTGTGCATTGCAAGTGTGAAGAGGAGAAGCAAGCTAAAATCTGAAGTATCATCCTCCAGCTCTCCTCACCTCAAGTTAAGAGGTTTGTACAACCACATTGGTAGATATTCATTGCTATACATTCCATTGGGTTGTAAAGATAAACTTTATTTATCTTGATTGTTGTAAGGTTTGAGTTGAGCCTAAAACTCATTGTGTCAAAGGTTCAAGTTTAACCTTAAAACTCACTTGGTGTAAGGTTTGAGTTAAGCCCGTAAAAACTCACTTGGTGCTAGGTTTGAGTTGAGCCCATAAAAACTCACATTATAAGGTTTTAGGGTGAACCGTGGTAAACCCCTTGTTGTGGTGATCACTAGTAAAAGTGATTGGGATTGCAAATCCTTCAAGTGGGTAAGCTTGAAGGTAATGGAGTAGGCGGGTGCCAAACCACTATATATCTTGTGTGCAATTGTTCTTTAGCTTTTGCTTATCATTATCGCTTATTGCACATGTTATCATAAGATTTGTTATCAAAGGCTAAAATAGTTTTCTTGTGCATAAACATATTCATATACATAGAAAACCTATCTTTGATATACAAACATCTTTGGTATACTCTTACATATATAAATCATCTTTTCCAAAGATCATTAGTTTAAAATATAAGGTAAAAGATTTCAAATCAATCAAAACAGAAAAGTGTATTTCGAAACATATATAGTAGGTTTCAAAACCTACTTAGCAGAAAGTTTTATTTCGAAACATATCCCATATATTTCGAAACATTGTGTTTTGCTATCAATCAAAGTTTTAAATTACCTATAATTTATACAAATCCCAATTCACCCCCCCTCTTGGGATATATTTGTCATCATTAGGAATCAACAAAATCGAAGTTGTACCGAAAATTATC
This sequence comes from Diospyros lotus, assembly GCF_014633365.1. Lineage (NCBI taxonomy): Eukaryota > Viridiplantae > Streptophyta > Magnoliopsida > Ericales > Ebenaceae > Diospyros > Diospyros lotus. Next base: position 18,690,420 of record NC_068344.1, read on the forward strand.
TTGACTCCAATCTCTTTTAATACCATAAATTTTGACTCAAGACGGTCGTCAATACCGTACCATTTTTCTTAGACATCTAGGCTCTAGGACACTCCCTGCAGTCGATTCAGTACTGAAAACTATAAGGAAATTATATAACCCCAATATTCCAAAGTAAGAGTACCTATTTCTCCAAAGCAAAATAACTTATTATTTTCTTCTAAATTCCCAAACATTCATTAATCAACCGCGGCACACCAAAATTAATAATTATTGTTTGTTTCCAAATTTCTAGGATGTTACATGTACCAACCCTAATAATTTAGTAGCCTTTTCCCCTTGTCAAACAAAAGATGACCTAGTCACTTTCCTGAGAATATAAGATTCACAAGTTAGACCAAGTTCTAAACCCAAATTGAAATCAATTCACATTGAATCAACTTTGTCAATCGACTCTCACTAATATGACTAAGTCGAAGGTGCCACAATTGTATAGGATTAACATGATTATCTCAATAAGGTTTCTCTATTACTGTGGTATCAGCATTAGCAACTATTTGCTAACTTTGTTCACATTCACATGTTCCTAGAAAATGCAAAAATTTACCATTACATCCTTGCCCACACACTCATTACCATAATGAATGTAACAACAATTGTTGGCAAAAGAGAATTCATAATTTTGTTGTACAAGCTTATGAATAGATAAAACATTCCTTATAGGATTCGATTCATGTAAACAGTCATATAAATATAACATGTGACCAGAAGGTAAAAGTACAAAAGTAGTTCCAATGGCTAATGTAACAACTATTGCTGCATTTCCAACCTACAGAACCAATTCACGCTTCCCAAGCGTCCTACTTCAATTAAGATCCTATGCAGACAAACAAATATGAGAAGTAGCACCTAAATCAATGATTCATGAAGTAGGGTACTGATCAATCCTAAGATCAGTCTCAATTATAAACAAGGAAGAAGAAATACCTTGACTTTCTTGATGCTTGACCTTCAAGGTTCTAAGATAGTTAGGGCAATTTCTTTTCCAATGACCATTCTTTTGACAGAAGTAACAATTACCTTTTCTAGCTACCTCATTTCCTTTCAACTTTGTCTTTCCTATGTCCCTCCTTTCCCCAAGAATCTTTATTTTCTTCTTCCTAATTTTAGGTTTCCTCTGAGAAGAACACGAGACGACAATAAGAACTCTTTCTTTACCTTTACCCCGCATTTGTGATTGTGTTATCGTTAACATGTTTAATAACTTGGGGAGAGAACATGCAATTTTATTCATATAAAAATAAATGAAAAAGAAAGAAAATGAGTCCAACAACGATTGCAAGATCAGATCAATCCTAAGATGAGGATCCATGGGGAAATCCAATACATTAAGCTGACCAATCCAATTGATCATGTTGATAACATGTTCTCCCACATCCAACCCTTCCATCATTCGAGCCCAAAATAGCTTCTTCGATATCTCATATTGAGCTATTTAACTATGCTGCCATAAAGGTCCCTTAGATTCTGGATCATCCCTGTAGTATTAGGAAAATTCTATAAGGAAAATTCTCATGATGTCGCTGCAAGTCATTGGACATGGAGTCAAGAATCTAAGTAACAATACGGGTTAAGGGATTCATGTTGCCTGCCATTTTATCATGTTGCCTGCCATTTTATCTGTAGAAAATAAATACATATATTAGTAGATGGATCTTTGTAAAAAACCATTTAATTAAGGACTTTAAACTAAATCAGTGCAATTCATTGCACATGGTGTCAAGAATCTAAGTAACAATACAGGTTAAGGGATTCATGTTGCCTGCCATTTTATCTGTAGAAAATAAATACATATATTAGTAGATGGATCTTTGTAAAAAATCATTTAATTAAGGACTTTAAACTAAATCGGTGCTCCCACTAAATTTTTTGAATCCTGCTCTTCCTAACTAGAAAATGTGATCTTTTAGAACGATTCAATAGCAGGTGTGAATTCTCTTTCATATGAATATCCCTCATATTTTAGTTTTTGAAGTACTCACATAATTGAGTAGGCAGCACTTAACCCCACATCACATGTGGAGCTCGATCTTTGGCTTCTAACCCACCATAAATCTCACATTTTAGTTTTTGACCTGATGGACTAATTAGATCCCACCCACTGTCTTGGCTAAGTGCAATGGTTTGAACATAATCCTCCCATATTTTAGTTTTTTGTTAGGTGAAAATCATTAAAGACCACCCTATCATATGGTTAAAATTGGAAAGTTAAACCCCCAGGGCATGACGTAAGTGGTAAAACTCTCAAGTTTTCTTGGGAGTGGCGGGGGATCAACTATTGGTGGAGGCAGAAATGCCCTATTTAGTAGGGACTAACTATGTGTCCACTTGGGAGTGTATAAGCTTGCGACTGCATCCGATTTACCTAGAGGTCGAACCAAGGGGGAATGCCAGTCTTCTCCAGGACTAGGTAGGTGAAATTCGATCACCCGAGTCATCAAAAAAAAAAAAAAATTGAGAGTTAAACAAATCTTCTCAAAATGGTCAACTCTCTCCTCTTCCTTTGATGATGTTGATGACTTATTTCTCTTTCCCTTTCCATGTTCTTCTTGTTCTTTTTGGGTTCTTTAAACCCAAAACTCTATCTAGGGTTTCATGATGTGAGGTTAATTAGGAACCCTACATCATTCCAACAGCAGTGCTGGTGTTGCGAAGTTGGTGGGCAAACACTTTATTTTCGATGATGGTGATTGCCTAAAAAGGTTTTTTTTTTTTTTTTTTGTAGCTTTTTTCTGAAAAAAATTAGTTTATATTTATATATATTTACCCTATTGGAAAATATATTTATTTTTATACATTTTTAGTTTATATTTATTTTTATAATTAGAATATAATTTTTATAACAAAAATACATTTTTATATTTATGAAGATAAGAGGAGAGAGAAGAACAGAAAGGAGAGAATGCAAAGAAGAAGTTCTGGAAGAGATAGGAGAGACAAAGACAGGAAAGAAAAAGATAACGCAATATAGAGTGGTCCTTTTATTCAAATTTCTAAGAAGGGAGGTTTTCGTAATTTTAATAATCGTAAAAAGTGTCTTTTGCTTTTCTTGATGGATGTGAGAATGATGAGTGTAATGTACTTGATAATTAATTATCATGTAACCCAATATTATCAAAAAGTAAAAACTTATATGGCTAAAATAGCCTTTTCAGCTTTTGATGGTCATCAATTACTCCTTTCAATGAATGAAGTAATTACTCATAGAACATAAATGGAGAGAGAAAAAGAGATGTGTTCCCTATTTAAGTTGTTTCTTGCATTGGGAGATGAAGAGAGTCAAACCATTATTTAATTTATTCGTAAGTTTTCCACCTATTATTGCTTTTTGGCCCAAACCTTTCAAATATTGCACTTAGATCCCTTGCAACTTGGTTCTCGGGCCATCCTAAAATTTCCTTTATGCCCTTGGAGAAAGGGTTTATTTTGTTAATACCCCAAGATTGTGATAAATTACACTTGTGCCCCAAGTTTTTCAGAAACTGCACTTTTACCTAGGCTCAAAAGTTACGATTTTGCCATTAGCTCCGAAACTATACTTTCATCTCAGAACTTTCATAATCCCTTGAAATGTCCTTTTTCCCCAAACATCTGAGTTTAAAAATCTCGGGTATTACATCTTGGTTCCAACTTTTTTGTTTTCAACCTTTTAACATAAACTGGTAACCCCAAATCCCAACATGTTTAAGTCTTTGTGGTCTCCCAACCCATATTTCATATGGTGTGGTGGAAACAGATTTAGTTGGTATTTAATTTAATAGATAAATTGCTATGAGAATGACATAACCCCACGATGAAAAAGGCAAATATGTGTAGCTAATCATAGAACGTACCATGTTTAACAAGGTTCTATTTCTATGTTTAGACACATCATTTAGTTATGGTGTATATGGAGTAGTTAATTGTGAAACAATACCACACTCCTTAAGATAATCAACTAACTCAGTACTTAAGTATTCACCTCTTTGATCTAATCAAAGAATCTTGATACTCTTTTATTTCTTTTGTTTTCTACTTCCACTTTGAATTCTTTGAACTTTTCAAAGAATTCAGACTTCTACTTCAAAAAGAACACATAATAATACCTAGATAAATCATCAGTAAAAGTCACAAACTAGACATAACTACCCTAATCCATAACATTTATGGGCCTACACACATCAGTATGTACCAACCCCAATAATTTAGTAGCCCTTTCCCCTTGTCAAACAAAAGACAACTTAGTCATTTTCCTAAGAATACAAGATTCACAAGTTAACCCAAGTTTTGAACCCAAATTGGAAATCAATCCACATTGAACCAACTTTGTCAATCGACTCTCACTAATATGACCAAGCCGAAGGTGCCACAATTATGTAGGATTAGCATGATTATCTCAAGAAGGTTTATCTATTATTGTGGTATTAGTGTTAGAAATTATTTGTTGACTTTGTTCACATCACGTGTTTTTAGAAAATTATTGGCGAAAGAGAATTCATAATTCTGTTGTACAAGCATACAAATAGACAAAACATTCCTTAAAGGATTTGATACATGTAAACAGTCATATAAATACAACATGTGACAAGAAGGTAAAAGTACAAAAGTAGTTATAATGGCTAATGCAACAACTATTGCTTTATTTCCAACCTTGAGAACCACTTCAATTGAGATCCTACTCAGACAAGCAAATATTATAAGTAGCACCTAAATCAATGATCCATTAAGTAGGGTACTGATCAATCGTAAGATCAGTCTCAATTACAAACAAGGAAGATGAAATACCTTGACTTTCTTAATGCTTAACCTTCAAGGTTCTAAGATAGTTAGGGCAATTTCTTTTTCAGTGACTTTTCTTCTGGTAGAAGTAACAATTACCTTTTGCTAACTACCTCCTTGCCTTTCAACTTTGTCTTTCCTATGTCCCTCCTTACCCCAAGAACCTTTCTTTTCTTCTTCTTAGTTTTAGGTTTCCTCTAAGAAGAACACGAGGTGACGATAAGAACTCCTTCTTTTCCTTTATCCCGCATTTGTGACTATGCCGTCATTAAAATGTTTAACAACTTGGGGAGAGAACCTGCAATTTTATTCATATAAAAATAAGTGATAAAGAAAGAAAATGAGTCCAACAATGATTGCAAGATCAAATAAATCATAAGATGAGGATCCATGGGGAAATCTAATACATAAAGTTGATCAATCCAATTGATCATGTTGATGACATGTTCTTCCACATCTGACCCTTCCATCATTCGAGCCCAAAACAGCATCTTCGATATCTCATATTGAGCTATCTGGCTATGCTTCCATAAAGGTCCCTTAGATTCTAAATCATCCCTGTAGTATTAGGAAAATTCTCACAATGTTGCTGCAAGTCATTGGACATAAAGGCAAGAATATAGTTATGGGCTCTCAAGTCATGATCCTTTAAACTCTCTCATGTAAACCTCTCCTCATCAGTCACATCATCGGGAATAGAAATAGGAGGACTAAGGAACAAGACATTGTTTATCTTTTCCATACTGAGGACAATTTTAAGATTACAAAACTAGTTGGAGAAATTAGGGTCAGTAAGCCTATTAGTATCCAAAATGCTGATTAAGGGATTCATGTTGCCTGCCATTTTATCTATAGAAAATAAATAGATATATTAGAAGATGGATTTTTGTAAATAGGAGAGTTAATTAAGCCCTCAGGGCATGGCGCAAGTGATAAAGCTCCCAAGTTTTCTTGGGACTGACGGGAGATCAACTCTTGGTGGAGGCAAAAATGCCCCATTTAGTAAGGACTGACCGCATGTCTGTTTGGGAGTGTATAAACTTGTGACTCCATCTGATTTACCTAGAGGCCGAACTAGGGGGGAAGCCCAGTCTTCTCCAGGACTAGGCAGGCGAAACTTGGCCACCTGGGTCATCAAAAAAAAAAAGGGGGAGACTTAAACAAATCTTCTCAAAATGGTCAACTCTCTCCTTTTCCTTTGATGATGTTGATGACTTTTTTCTCTTTCCCTTTTCATCTCCTTCTTGCTTTCCTTTTCTACTTGGGTTCTTCAAACCCAAAACTCTATCTAGGGTTTCATGATGTGAGGTTAATTAGGAACCCTCCACCATTCCAAGAATAGTGTTGGTGTTGCGAAGTTGGTGGGCGTCCACCTTATTTTAAATGATGGTGATTGCCTAAAAAGGTTTATTTTTTGTAGTTTTTTTTCTAAAAATATTAGTTTATCTTTATATATATTTACCTTATTGGAAAATATATTTATTTTTATACATTTTTAGTTTATATTTATTTTTATAATTAGAATATAATTTTTGTAACAAAAATACATTTTTATATTTATGTAAGATAAGAGGAAAGCGAAGAATAAAAGGGAGAGAATGCAAAGAAGAATTCTGGAAGAGATAGGAGAGACAAAGACAGGAAAGAAAAAGATGTGCAATGTAAAGTGGTCTTTTTATTCAAATTTCTAAGAAGGGAGGTTTTTGTAATTTTAATAATCATAAAAAGTGTCTTTTGCTTTTCTTGATGGATGTTAGAATGATGAGTGTAATGTACTTGATAATTAATTATCATGTAACCCAATCTTATCAAAAAATAAAAACTTATATGGCTAAAATAGCCTTTTCAGCTTTTGATGGTCATCAATTACTCCTATCAATGAATGAAGTAATTACTCATAGAATAGAAATGGAGAGAGAAAAAAGAGGTGTTCCCCATTTAAGTTGTTTCTTGCATTGGGAGATGAAGAGAGTTAAACCATTATTTAATTTCTTCCTAAGTTTTCCACCTATTATGACTTCATATTTTTGTTTTTTTCTTTCCTTCAATTTAATCTTTGTCAATTTTCTTTCAGTTTCATCTAATGAAGTAAACTCAACCCCCACCAACCTACTAATCTCTAATTTCAACCCATCTTCCTTTTATATAAATATGTATCTTCCCTTTAGTTTCTCATCTAGAAATGATTGATCTAAGTCTCAAGAAATGTATGAAGATTGTGAAGTTCTTGCATCTATGGTCGCTGGAGAAGATGGGGTTTTGCTACCAAGCCAAGGCTCCGACTTTAGCGACATTCACATAAATTTTCACCCTTCTTCTCCTCTAATTATTTCAGTATGTAAACTAATTAATCATCTCTTCTTTCTCTCTCTCCCTCTTTCTCCATATATATATAAATCTAAGAAATGGTTAACCTTGTTGTAGAATGATGAAGAGGTAGCTGGAGAGACAACTAGAAAGAAGGAGAATGGCTCCTCCAGTAAGCCCCTAGAAAGAGCATCAACGAATGAGATGGAGATAATCATTAAGCCCTAACATAAGAAGAAATGCTATCACCGCTACACTTCTCGCCAAATTCAAGAGATGGAATCCCCTCTCTCTCTCTCTCTATCTAAACTTAATTATGTATACACGATATCACTTTCCTAATCCTATGCCTTGCACGCAGTTTGTTTAAGGAGAATTCACACCTAAATTACAAACAAAGGGAAGGGTGAGCCAAGAGTTGGGGCTCAAGCCTAGCCACGTCAAGTTTTAGTTTCAGAACCGTCGATCCCAAATGAAGGTACAAACATCTTATAATTAATTTCATCCACAACCTGCCATTTCAATATCTTATATAATGGGTTTTTATTTTTTTTAAATATGTAAGATCGCAATTTCCACTTAGATTGGGTTTTTAATTTGAGCTTAATTAGTTTGGATTATTTATTGATAATTTTTCATGTGCTAGGCTAAACAAGATTGGAATGATAACTTGACCCTAAGAGCCGAGAATGAAAAATTGAAGAACGAGAATTTGCAGCTACAAGCCGCCATAAAAGCATTGATATGCCCTAACTGCAACAATATGGGTTACGATGAACAACTTCGACTTGAGAATGTGCAACTCAAAATAGAGGTACACTACTCTCACAGACTTATTGTATTACCTTTTAATTTTTTCTAATTCAAGATATTTGAAATTCACGCATATATATATGTAACTGTCTTTGTCACAACTTTTTCTACTTTTATATAAAAATTTAAATACAATAATACTTTTATTTTTATTTCAAATTATATAAGAATACAAATGCTTCTTCACATAAAGATATTTAAACAAAACTTTTATACATAAAATTTAATTTCTTTTTTCTGGTCAACACATTTGGCCCACAAAAATAGTAATGCCCAAAATTTGCACAAAATAATGCAACCTTTCAAACTTGTTTATAAGAAACAAAAAAATCATTACGATAATTTAATATTAGCAAAAATAAAAATAATATTACTATATTATTCTTAATAAAATTTTCTTCCATAAGAAAACAATTTTCCTTCTTGTATACCTTCTTTCTCTAATATTTTCTTTTTGCTTCTATATGTTCTTCTTTCTAGTTACAAAGAGTGGGTTGCTTTGGTATAACATCAAGCCAGCATATTCAAACAGTGGAAGCAACAGAAGAGATGGCCCCTTGGCTTCATTCTTCCTCAACAATTCTTTTCCAGGAGCAACAAATAGACAACTTCAGGGACGTGATCAACCAAGCCCCTTTGGTAACAAAAAACTTCTCCCAATTCGTTGGCAATTGTCTGTTTGTGGAAGGAAACAAATCCATTGTATTGGGCCTTGCAATGTCATCCATGGAGGAACTGATGAAGATGTGTTAGACAACTGAACCTCTTTGGATTAGATTTGAGGGTAGCAAAAAAGAAGTGTTTAATGGTGAAGAGCATGCGAGGATGTTTCAATGGCCATTGAAGTTTCAGCAAGATAGAGGCAATGAGTTTATTGTGGAAGCCTCTTGACACACTGCTGTTGTCGCCATCAGTAGCTTCATGTTGGTTGATGCTTTCCTCGACGTCGTAAGTCCAATTCAATAGCTTTTTTAAATTAAGCTAATGTAGATAAATGTTTTCCAATCCAAAACAGTTTTCTTGAGTGATTAAATGTTATAAAACACGATCCATTTATCATTAAATAGCAAAATTATTTTGAAAATGTAAACAATGCAACAAGATGCATTAATTGAAGCTTAGCGTTACCCTATTTAATATATCTCAAAAAAAATAATTTAACATAAGATAGTTTTCCAATCCAATGATAGTTTTTTGTATTAATACTCACTAACTTTTATTATGTCAATATCCATGTTAATTAGTAATAACTATGCAAAAAACGTCATCAAAATAATATTTTAATTTCTATTTTAATCTATAGACATAAGGGACAACATCCATCTATATATTGAATTTGTATATAAGAAATTTCTATAAAAAGTCATTATTTGTTATTTCAGAAGAAGTGGGTGAAGCTCTTCCCCTCCATTATCTCTAGAGCAACAACTCTTCAAGTGGTCAATTCAGGCATTTTGGGACATGCAAGTGGCTCCCTTCATCTTGTGAGTATTCCACATATATGAAAAGTTCATGGGATTATTTTGAATTTTTTATTAAATTAACATTATATATATATTTGGGCAACTAATATTAGATTTTAGATTTTTAACAAAATAGCTTATAATAAGAGAGACTCGCCAATCTAACTAGCATGTCCTTCTCGATTCTCTTTGCAAACACTCTAGCAAAAGATTTGCCATGGAATAGGTGAACTCAC